>NC_042616.1:64372318-64555958 GCF_901001135.1 Rhinatrema bivittatum
CTTTCCATAACAAATAGTAAAAGAATGGGGTTCCCATACCCCTTCTCCCCCACAACCTCCATGTTTTCAAAAACCCCTTCGGTGGTATACTAGGGTAACTTGGCCGCACCAGACCCCTATCCAAAAAGCTTTGCTGGATCAATAGTGGACCCCCTCCAAACCCCTTCACCCCTCTGGATCCCCCCGCCACAACCCTTTAATCTAAAAAATAGAAATATTGCAAAAAGAAGGGCCCAGGGTACCCCTAGCCCCGGGCTCTGTCAGTGCCATTTATCAAAATAGCTCCGACCAGGCCTTGCCCCATCACATCAGCTAATTAAGAGCTATATTCAGTGATGTGGCTGCCCTGCTGAATATCCCAGCTAAGTTTGTCGGATATGTTTATCAAAATTTCCTAGCTGGCTTTCTTTTGAATTTCTATCACTTTGTTTTTCAATACCAATATCTGTGTCTGAGTGGTATTTTGGTGCATGGGACAGGGCTGATAAGCAGAAGAGGCCCCAAGAGGAAAAACCCTAAGGGCCTTGATTGAGAGATTTCTATCACCCATGTGCAGGAGCTCCAGAAAATCATGGGACTCTGGAGGCCAAACTAGGATCGAGTTAGAGGCTACGTTTGTAAACTTCAGAGAGTCTTGGTGGTAGTGTCCCGCAGAGGGATGCTGTGAGCATGTTCTAGGGCAATGTGTTTTGTTCTGGTCGGCGAGTCCAGTGAGTGCAGGGCTGGTACTTCTTTTAGGAAAACTAGGCATTTGCCTAGAGTGCCACGATTTTTGGGGAAGCAAAATCCTGCCAGTGTTAGGTCTAGAAAGGTGCTGTGCAAAAACCAATACTGTCAAAGAAATTAGTGCTGTGCTGGAGGCCCTGCTGCCACAGTAGTCAAGCTGGGGGAGGGAGAAATGACCAAAGATTCACTTAGGGCGCCAAATATGCTTGTACCGGCCCTGAGTGTGTGACTGTGCTGAGAAGCATCACCCTGAAGGAGATGAGGAGACAGGGGTCAAGAGGCTTGGGAGAGATGAAAATGCCTGGCTCCTGGTCAAGCTGAAGCTTTCAGGAAGAATATGAATCCCAACAGTAGAGTGTCCTCACTTTGGCGGTGACATATTTTAAGATTGGAACTGTACATATGAAACAAGGGACATCAAGGATTCAGCAGCTATAAGCCTTGGAATAAGAGGGTTTTTGTTTTTTTTTTTTAGATCTGCAAACCTCATACAGACTGGGAGAAGCAAAACATTGCTGATCTTAATGCTTTGTTATAAGGAAATGATCTGTAATTGGGATGTAAATAAAATCTGAACTTTTAGTAGACACCCCGTTCTGTTCTCCACCTGTCATGGAGCGTTTCCCAACTAGCAATGAAGTAATGATCTTCGATGCAGGCATCTTGTTGAAAAACGGCTCCTGCCTGCTGGGTTGTTTGTTTCCACACTGACCTGCAGCAGGAAGAGTTGCTTTTGAAAGGAGTATGCTAAAATATGGTAACCTATGACCCACCTGTTTGCAAACAAGATGTTTGAAGTTTCTGTATATCGATAAGAACTGTTTCATGGATTGGAATTTACAAGTTTATGAAGGATGATTTTTGAGGCACAAACATTGTTCTGTCCTCAGCTCCTGACTGTCCTAGCTGGAGAGCCTACATAAAAAGTTAAACCACTTCCTTTTCTAGCTTCCAAAAGTCAGAGAAAACTCAGATGTTAACACCAAAACACGTACAGGTTAATTTTCAAAAAGATTTACACGTAAAGTGCACTTACAAGGGTAAATCCTATGGACAATTCAATGGCATATTTTGTAGCAATTTTCAAAAGCCCTCTTTCATGTGTAAAATCTAATTTTAAGTGTGTAAATGTTTTTCTTTTTTAAACAGGCCCATATATTGAATGATAAACAGTTTGACACTCACAGTCAGGCCGATGCAATATTGTGCACTGGCTGCAGCGCATGGCTTAACCCACGATTGGATGCGTGTTTTGGACGCGCGTCCATAACCCCTGATGCAAAACGGGGCTTAGCACGTCCAAAACGTGTGTCCAATCACGAGCATAGGTAATAGCACTCATCATATGCAAATGCTCGTTGATGAGGCTATTATCTATTCCCCCGATGCAAAAAAAAAAAAAATGTGCACCCGACATGCACATTTTTACTCGCCAAAATTAACGTCTGTCACGAGCAGGCATTAATTTTACAGAAGCCCAAAAAGTGTACAGATAAGCAGAAAATACTGTTTTTCTGTTCTTCCTCCGACTTAATATCAGACTTAATATCATGGCGATATTAAGTAGGAGGAACTAAAAAATTAGAATGTCCTGAAAAAAATAATAAAAGAAAATAGGGTGCCGTGGTCAGGTTAGGAAAAGGGACGCTCTAAAACTGAGCGTCACTTGTCCTAACTGGCTGACAGCCGTCTCTCCCAGACGTCCGCTGCCAAGGAGGCACCAGGGGCACGCAATTTCCCCTAGCGCCTCCTTTTTACCATGGCACCTGATTTTCATATTAAATCGGGCACCCGGGAGAGGTGGATTGGCTTGTGTGAGTGGTATGGTGCGGTATTGAAGATAACCGCACAGAAGCAGACATGAGAAACTCTGAGAGCTCAGTCAAAGGCAGGCGACTGCAGCCGAAAAGGAAGCTGAACTACTAGTGAACAGCAGAAGCCGGCAGAGGTGGGTAAGGAAGAAAGTCGAAAAGAGAGATGCTTCTAAAAGCCTGCAGATGAATTCAGGAGAGCCGCAAGATAGTCAAGAGCCAGTTCCAAATGAACTTTCAGCAGGAAGTGAGGTCTCACAGGGATCTCAAGTGGTAAAAGACCAATAGGAGAAGCAAGAGAACACAGACAGGGGAGGCGAGGGGTGTGTGTGTGTGCAAACAGGAACAGAGCTAATCATAAGCTCAGCAGTGTTAAAAGGATAGCCAATCGTGAAAAAGGGAAGCTGCACGACATGTAAAAAAACTAAGCTGAGCAATTATTGTAAGGCAACACAGGAAGGCAGCACACTGAGAAAACATAAATACTTTGAAATAGACTGCGAAGGCGGAACAAACATATTTTGTTAATTTGTTTTAATCCTTTCAAAAAATGGACGCAAGTGATTGGCTTGCAGTCTTAATCTGTTTCCTGAACAACAATACTGTGACACCTATTTCCCACAACAGGGTTGTAATCAGATTTACATTTTTTTGAATGCTCTTTGTCCATTTTGTTTAGTTATATTTGGAACTGTGGCCCAAGTTTTGGCTTTTCAAGTTTCTATTTACATACTAGAACTGCACTACATTAAAGTGAAAAATGTATTTGTATTTGTTGAATTTATAGCAAATGAAACTGTAGGTAAAGGTAAACACGATATTGCATTTTGAACTGTCTTTGTTGACAAGAGAACATGTTTTAGGCCGCATTATTTAGAGTATTGTAAATGATAAGTGGAATCTCAGCCAACGCTGGGCTGGTTTGAGTTATGACTTTGTACTGGTTTTGTGTATCAGAGCTAAATGGATTATATAAGTAATGTAAGACAGATGTAAGAAAGAGACGGGTAGCAGAGCAAATACAAGAAATGAAGACATGCAAATTGAGCAGCACACTCAAAGAGAAAATAAAATCCAAAATGGCAATGTTGCAAATATGTTTAGCATGCACTCTTAGGTGTGAATGCCCTCTGTTGGACAAAAAGTGATATTCTACGACAATCCAGCTAAACAAGAATAGATGATAATTTGCATCTCTGGAATTGCAGTGATAAATATTGCATTTCTTGGTGGTCTTAGTTTTACTTTAAGGATTTTCAATGGCTTATTATATAATTACATCTATAAACAGTAATCTGACAAAGCGTTGGTGTATGAAGAATCATAAGAATATAAGAAATGCCAAACCGAGTCACATCAAAGGTCCATCAGGTCCAGCATCCTGTTCATCCAGGTCACAAGTACCCAGCAAAGAATAGATCCAATCCAATCATGTCTTAGTGACCATAATTTATAAATAGCTCTATCCTTAGGGATAATTAAGTTTTTTAATGTATTTAGCTATTCTCATATTCGGTAAAAATCCTCTCGTGTTCAATGTAGAGTACAAAATACCCAAATTCTAGAAAACAAACATGAGACAAACCACACAAAAACACTTATGTAATTCTCTGTACCTCTGGGGGTCACCGTCCCAACCTTGGGGAGCTTTGGCGTCATTATCCTGAAGTGGGGGATCAGGGGCCGTGAGCAGTGGTCAGGATGACAGGCAGTGCTAAGACCCGGCTGAGCACACTCCACACAAAGAAACCAAGGTCCAGACACAATTTGTGCTCCGAAATAAAAATAGTTTACTGTAGAATCTTCGGAAAAAAACATAATGTACAACTCAAGTAGATGCAGAAAAAAAACAGAATCACAGTTCCAGAAAAGTTCACAACTCCTCTCACTTCTAGTCCTTCCTCCTTTAATAACAGCTACTTTTTTCAGCAACCCAAGGTCTCTTGTATCTTTTTCTTTCCTCGGAATCTTCCAAAAAATACCCTGGTCCTCGTTTTCTTTCCATCAGTTAATTCCCTCTGGGGCAGCAGACAGGAACCTACCAAGCCCTGCAACAAGTCACTGCTGCCACGGTATGTACTCTTGATCCAGGTAGATGGCTTGCGGCAGTTAAGCACAGGTTTTATCTTTTTTACTTCCAGGCTCTATTGCAAATGCTCTGTTTCTTCTCTTTAGGCCTCTGGAGAATTTTGAGGGGAAAATCTCTGTCCACTCCTGCTATAACCCTGGGAAGAGGATCACAGCTCCAACCTGTCTCTGTCCTTCAAATCTGGAGTAGCCCCAGACCCAGTAAAGTCAGGGCTTTTATTACTTCTCCAGAGGTCGAACCCCTAGGGACTGTACCCCATTGTCAGTCAAGAAGGGTATGTAATACACTCTGACCAACCCTAACAGCCCTGGAATATTCTTTTACACTTTGCACATCCTGTGTTCCTTTAGCAGATGTTAAAAACAGGTTTAGGCTCTGCAGATCTCCCATAAGGGGAAAACCTTTAGCATAAACCTCTTTAGAAGCAGAAAATCTTATATACTTTGTAGCATAGGAGCCATACTTGCTTAAAACATATGTGCATTATTTATTGCAGTATGTGTAGTAAGCCTTGGATAGGGGCAGTTCTATAATGAGGCAGTCACTTCAGGTGGCAGAAGTTTGAGGCAGCAAAAAATGCCCCTCTCAGAACGCCACTGTGATGTCTGCCTGCCCTTGCTGCGGCCGCCGATCCAGGCCAGCGGCGGCAGAAAAGAGGAGGGTCATTGCTGTGGGCCTCTGGCCAGAGGCCAGGTCAGTGGCATGGAGGAGAGAGGATGACCGGTGCCGCCACCTGAGGCTAGGTGTGTGATTCACAGAAACATATGATGGCCAATATTAAAATATATTCAGATATGTAAGTCAGTTAAATAAGACTTATCCGGCTAACATATATGGGATATTCATCAGCTCAGCAATGCTGCTGAATATACCTAGATAATTATTTAAGTTAGTTGGATATGCTTATCCAGTTAACTTTAGACTTGGGATGGGCCATGTCTAACTTAAGCAGATAAGGCTCAATATTGCTACTTTTCTGGATAAGATAACTGGATAAGTAATGCCCCCCAGTTACGCCCACGGACTTCATGGCTAACTATTTAGCAGTATAAATCTGATTTGTCCAGCTGAGTAGCATTTTGATATCTACCCCATGAGTTTTAGGGTATCTGTTTAACTTAGTAATACAGTAGATGTTGGCACACAAGGACAATTGGCACTTATAATGTGCCCAGTTGTCCCTACCTAAACTATTCTAGAATGGGTCATCAATCTTCCTTGTATATACCATTATCCTCTGCGCTGAGGAAATCTCCTAGCTATCAGACATACAATCATGACTGCTAGTAAAAGGTCAGTTCTCATCCATATTGCCATTAATTGTAGAGCATTGCCAAATCATTTTGCCACCCATGCTATTCTACCCTAAATATATCTGAGAGTATATTAATGTCTTACCACTACTTCATGCCAGTCAACTTTGCTACGTCTCCCTAGGAGCTTGATATAGTTATATCACCATCCTTGTAAGTCAGGTTTTCTTACCTTCCTTTTGATCTTCTACTTTTCTGGATTGTTGGGCATAAGAACTTTTATACCTAAACCAAGACCCAGGTGTAACCTCAGGGTGGGATGCATCTTTTAAGATGTACCCTGAGGCACATAGAAAGAGATGGACCCTATCTGCTCTCAGTCTCTCCACAGAGCATCATCATCTGAGTTACATGTGTGGGAGGGGAAAGCTTAGTTTCAAGATTCTTTTGCATTTAAACCCAGTACAAGACCTCGTTCTTCCTCTGTAAACAGCACTGATAATAGTCACAGTCATTTTAATCCAAAAATGATACTGAGAAGCAATATGGTTTCCAACTTCTTTACTGATAATTGATTAAATACTGAAAAATATTTACAGTACTCAAGTCAGGTTTCAAATAAAGTCAATGAATAATCAAGCAGAAGAAACGATTAATACATTTGTGACCTCACTCTTTCAGTAAAGTCTCAGATTCTATTTTAGAAGCCAATTCCTTAACACTCATTCTCCTTCTCTTTCCAGTTAGTCAGACTGAAGATAGTTCAATCCTCCATCTTTTCCCCAAATTTATCACATATCTTCTCCCCACTGTAGAATGGTTAGAATAAAGTCCCAATAATTTATCAGAACATAAGTCCTAATTCTCATATCTTTCCTGAAATCTTCTTAAATATTGCACATCTCCTTATGACAGTACCATTGGACACTATCCTCTCAAGTGCAGCACTCTTGAGTCAGCAGTGAACACCTTCAGATCCTTCCTTCTCTTCATTTCTCAGGTTCTTCCTAGGTGAAAGACACCTCTTCTCATCAGAATGAAAACTGATTTTCTGGTACCAAGGGCACTCAGTTCTAGGTGGAAAAACAATAGTCTTTTACTTCAAAAATAGTGAAATAAAACAAGAGACAGGAAAGGTGGAAAAGACTTCCTTGCCTCAAACTGAGGAGATAGTTACTGTTTTTTAATTTATTTTTATTTACAATCATTTCTATTGGGCCTAATTGCCAGGCTCTGTTCTAGGTGAATATTGATAGACAAAACAACTGAAGGTTGAAATTCCTCTGCATCAGGTCACTGACAGATCTATACCCTGAGAGAGTGATGGAACACTGCCAGAGTTTTCTCTACCCCTTGATCTAACCTTACACAGGGATGCCCCAATCATCTGTGAAGGGGTTCCAAGCCTCTCACAGAAAAACATTTCCAAAAATAGAATTACCAGAGTGAAAAGCAAACAGAAGTAGGCCAGTCTAGCAGGCTGAATAATATCAGGTGGATTTTCATATGAATTATGCATGTAAATATAACATATTATCATAGAAATTTTCAAAAGCCATTTTCCTGCATTGAGTGAACTTAACGCGGGTAAAAGCAATTGACAATTCATAGCTATATATTGTAGCAATTTACAAAAGCCTACTTCCATGGGTATTGAGAATTTAACATGTAAAACCCAGTTTTAACTGTGTAAATCTATATAAATAAAAATGTTAAATAGTTTGTACATCATCGCTAATCTCGCCAACCGCTTAACCAAATGTGTTCAAATTTGCACACAACATTCACTTCCCATACGGGAAGGATCTTATACACTTACATTACATATAGGTCACACCTGTGACAGGTAATACAAGTTTAAAAATTGCTTACACAAAACAGCGACATCTGGTGGCCATCAGCGCAAGCGCAACCTCTTACACCTTTCACACACACTCACACACCACACCACACCCCCACACAGGGCTATTATCTTTCATTCACACTCCCTCATAACACACAGAAATCCACACTCATCACACCACACACCCCCACCCACAGGCCTGACAATGTCACTTACTTCACCCACCTTCCCAAAACACACCAAAACAGGAATTCCTGGCTGCTACATTGGGAAGCCACGCATTTCACACACCCTCTGATTTTATATTAAAGTACCCTCTTCCACCCACCCATGCACTGCACTCCGATCACACACTACACCTGAAACAAGTCTGTGCTTCTCCGCCGGCACCACAGGAACGGTCTGGGACACATCGCATTCAGTAGGGCCTTCGGATGCCAGCAACCAAAATGGCGCTGGTGGACCTTGCCCTTACTATGCTATACGGAGACAATAATGATGTCGGTACACCATGTGACATTGTGAGGGCAAGAGCCCGTCGGCGCCATATCCTCAGCGGACATTTGCCCTTACTACATCAGGAATCCTGACGCACATCTTTCACGGGTGAAGTTTTACAACATGGCAGCCGGCGGAACAAACCCTAGCACACACCCTCGCCACCGGCTGGCAGTTTACACAGGTAGCCGGGGAGGAGCACGGTGGGGGACCGTTCTTATTTTCCGCCGCACGTTTTTCACAGGGGGGGGGCACTCATTCTCCACATCTCCCGAGAGGGGGGCTGTAGCGTGGATTGCTCTATTTCGCCGGGTTGGGGGGGGGGGGGGGCAGGAAGGTGTGCTTGCATATTTAAACTATTCTTTGCTGGTGCTGTTCATTTGGGGTACAAAAAAAAAAAAACACACAAACTGTTACCTTTACTGCTCTGTTCTGTTTTTTCAACTTTACCAGGCTCAGCCACAGCAACGCGTGAACTGATTGCTTTCAAATTTGGACACAAGCTTCACCTCACATACGGCAAGGCTCTTCTACACTTATGTTACATATATGTCACACCGGGGGCTGGTAAAAAAGTTTTAAAATTTGGTTCCACAAAACAGAGACATCTGCTGGACGTAAGCGCAAGGTCTTACACCTTGCACAAACGCTCACACCCCACACACACGTGACCAATGTTTGGGATTCACACACCTTCCGACCAGACACAAATCCACCCTCCTCACACACACCCCCCCACCCCCCGCACACATGCCAATTGTACTTACTTCACACACCCTCCCAAAACACACAAAAACCCACAAAATTCCAGCATGCTACACCAGGAGGCCACTCACATGCCACATGTTTGCTATTCCCACACCCTATGAATTCACACAAAAACACCCTCCTCACACACGCCACACCCATGACTTTTCTACTTACTGCCCACACCCTCAGAACGCACGCAAAACGGCAGAATAGTTCGGGCTGCTCCAGCGGGGGGGGGGGGGGGGGGGGGGCAACACTGCTCCGTGACACATTGCATACACTACGGCCGTCGGCTGCCAGCAATCAAAATGGCGCCGACGGCTCTGTCCCTTACTAGGACACTCGGGAACGCCAATGGCGGCAGTAGCCCATGTGACATAGTAAGGGCGAGGGCCCGTTGACGCCATTTTCTGGACTGGCAACCGGCGTACCTTCGCCCTTACTATCTGAGTGAGACAACCGCTCCCATTGCTCCACCCCACTGACAGAGTAAGTTCTAACAGCCGTCGGAGACAGTTTCAGTGCTGGCTGCCAAGGGCCCGGTGCTAATACTTCCATGCCGGAACGAACACCCACTCTACCGACTACCATTTTTGACAGGTATCAGCCGGCCTGCAGGGGGGGGGGGCGTGGGGATGTTCTTGCGTCCATGTTCGGGGGGGGGGGCAGGGGCGGTTATCCCCATTCTCTTTTCTTTCTTTTCCACTTAACCTGGCTCTGCCACTGCAACGCATGGCCGGGTACAGCTAGTGCTTTATAAAATCAGGCCCTATTTTAGCTTTGGTTTGCTTACTGACTCCAATGTTGTGAATATATAGATTTTTCGTACTGTTCTCTGCTAGCCAGTTCCTTTTGGGTAGCACTCTTGTACATTCTTGCCAAGGAAAGATCGTTTGTATAAATAATTTAAAAAGAAAATTAAAACTTTTCTTTTCTCGATTGTCTTTAATAATACCCTGGCATTTTATATCCAATCGTTCCTATTGCGCAGATATGCTTCAATTATCCTGAATTTTGCTCTGCAATAGGTGGCTTTCATCTCATTTTTAACCTCTATAGTTTATTTTTAAGCGTTGTGTTTTGTTAAATTTTTTATCATTGTTATTATATATGTTAGACACACACACACACGTACACACATGTATATATATGGATACTGTAATCCATTTTGATCTACATGCTTTGTATAAGTGGTATACAAACATTGTTAAATAAAATAAAATAACTAAATATTAAAAATATCATAAAGGGTGCCTTCAAACTTTGTGAATAACAAAAGAGAAGTACTCATATAAGACTTTCCAGGAACAAAACAGTAAATTGTGACTGAAGGCCAATTATACTAGAAGTCTTTTCTTACCAATTTTCTATCGGGAAAAAACTTGGCCATATGATTGGAAATGCAACTTGTGAGTTGCCCCCTTAAATTATTGTATAATGCCGCCTGATGGCAGACTACAAATGCTATACTTTTCCTAGGCTGGAGATTCTTGTTAACATGGAAACGTGCAGTAAGTTGGTTTGACAAGGCAACTTGAGAATACAAATTGGTCTATTGATCAACAAATTACTCAATTAATTGGTGAGATATGTTCCTGAATTCTAAAAAATTAACAGATATAGATATTTATCAGTTGTAAAATTTAGAGTATTTTGTTCATTTAGAAGGCCAAATAAGATAGATAAATGACTTATTTTAGCCTAATGAAACATTACTGTTCGCTCCACTGCAATTTCTTTTGAAAAGCAAATTAAAGTGACAGCTCCAAATGTAATTATGATTAAGGATGAATCGGGGAAATGTTAATTCAACCTACTTCAGCACAATGAAGTCAAAGAGAGATGATATTGTATTGTATATACTGTGAGAAAAGTGCTATCAATAAAAAGTGAAAACTGTAGTGGATTAGAACAAAATAATTTTAAAGTCTGATGAAGTTTCTTCCATCAAATGGTCAATCATTCCAGAAGTTATAAACATGAAAAATGAAGAGGTCTTGTTTGTTTAGAGTATGTCTTTATGCCTGACACAATCAGATTAGCATTACTCATGGCTGATAATTATTACTGTGTCCTGTTGATATAGGATGCACATTGAACTGATATGCAGTATTTGTGGAATACAAAAAGGATGAGGAGCAAAAGCAATGGTAAAGATGTTCTGGGTGGTTTTCATTCAGGAGCATTAACTCAGACCCTTCCAGCACAGAGAATTACAAATAGAAACCCACAAGAAAGAGCAGAAACGTTTTTTTTTTTGTACAATTTGTTTACAATCACACTTCCTACAATCCTCTGAGAGAGAAAACATTCTTTGCCAATATCTCTACCCTCTTTTTCTGCTTCATCTGAGTCAGGAAATAAGGCAGAACCTAGAAACATTCCTGTGAGTCAGTCAGTATAGAGCAGACTCTGCAGCCGTTGTCAGATACGGAAAGGAGACATGATAGGTGGGCAATTTTGGTCTTTGAGGGCCACAAAACAATCACGATTTCAGGGTAGATTTGGAGCACATTGCCTCAATTGTATGCAAATATGTCTCAATCATATTTGTTAAGGATATCCTGTAAACCGAACTGGTTGGTCATCCTCAAATATTGGAACTGCCTATGCCTGTTATATATGGCAGTCCCAGCACTTACAGCTGATGCTGGTCAGGACATCATCAACTCCAAACCAAATCCACCCACGAATGCAGTACAGGATATGGTTGACTTGCTGGTTCACTATATCTTTATGCTAGTCAGCAGCACAATGGTTGGCAATGGGCCTTCAAGATAGTACCTCAAATTACAGATTGACACTGTTGCAAGTACTTTTGTTTTCTCAGTGGTCCCAATTAGGGATTACGATACTCAATAGCTACCAGTGGCAAAGTCAGGTTTTTAGTTACAAACTTCCCTAACAATTCAGGGAGTGCACAGCAATGTGGCACAGTTGACCATGTTTCTCTCTGTCAGTCTGTACCATGCCCTGCTTCTTGTGCTTTTCACACCACACGCTTAGCATTTCTTATAATGGGTATGTGATGCTTCAACTCTCTAGTGATCTCTGTATTTATTGGACATCCAAAGTGGGTAGTTCTCAAGGACAATATTATGTACACAATAAGAAGCCCTTTTCAATGGGCTTCATGTGCTCTGGGTTGTAATCCATCTCTACAGCAGGAGCTGTCAGCCATCTTAACTCAATCTCACAGTTCACCAAACACAGGGAAGCCAATATTCAAAGCTACTTATCCAGCTAAGTGGTAGCTGCTGAATATCCAGTTATGATTAGAGGTTGCCACTTAGCTGGATAAGTACTCTTCTAGCTACCTAGCTGGCAAGACCGATAACTTGTGGGTGGACAATGGGTGGATCGGTGTGCTGCTATTTCTTTGGTTAACTTAGATGGAGAAGTGCCAATATTCAGATTTATCTGGTTAAGATAACCTGATAAATTAATCGGATACGTTAGACCTGCCATAGAGAAGGTTTAACTTAGGGGGATATGACTTATCCAATTATGTGGCACTATGTACAGGGATATTCAGCAACTTACCTTTGCTGCTGAATATACCATGTAATTTAGCTTGATAAGTTTTTATTTGGCTAACTTTCCTAAATGTTTAGGTTTGAATATTGAGGCCATAGTGATTTCAATCCAAATCATAGTGAAAGCAGTTGTAAACAGTTCAAACCATATTTCCTTCATAGAAAGTCATTTTTTTTACAACATTGCAGGGTTCCTGCACATGCTCCAAAATTGTGTAAACCCTGGGCTAGCGTCCCTTCACAGGAAAACAAATGCAATACCTCAAGTTATGAGTTTAAGTGTGTTACTTTCCTCTCCTGATGTTAAGCCTCTATGTGTGTCCAAGATTCTCTGTAGTGGGGGTTGAGGGGGAGGGAAGGGGAGGGAAGATTACTTTCTGGGCCCTGAACATTAAGGTCTCTTGTATACAACAGTAATAATCAGGCTGGAAGCAAGTCATGGTTTCCTTCTTAAATTTTACAGATTAAAGATAGAAAGTTGATAAAAGGTTCAGTTACAAGTTCTTATTGTCTGTGGTCCATTTAGACCTTAGCTCATTTAATAAATCTGTGACTTTATACTTCCAATAAATTTGATGTACAGAATGATATTTGCCAATATAGATTGTATTAAAGTAAATTCCCATATATCATGCCTTTAGTCAAGTTTTTACACCTCCTCCTTTCTCCTTACTTCCATTGCTGGTATCTCGAGGGCATATCTACATTCATTTCTTCAATATCCTGATGATATGGTCATGGTTAACACTAGATGGGTGCCACAAGTCTCCTCTCTACCCCTCATTTCTCCTTCGCCCCAGAAATAAATGAAGATTCATTCCACTGCAGGACCTCTCTCTGTGAGATACTGCAGTTCCTTAGGATGTTACTACCATGAGTCCCTGAATCCTAGCGTGCTCAGATGGGTTGCAAAAATAAATCTTAAAAAAAAACCAAGAAAACACAAAAAAGGAAGGAAGGGTGAAAAAACATCCTTCAACCAAACTCAAATGGGCCTTTTCATAACCATCCCCCCCCCCCCCCCCCCACTAACAGCAAGCCATGAAATTCGAGCACCCCTACAATATACGCCCTTGTATATAGTTCTCTGCCCCCTCATCATTCCATTTCACTGTATATTGTTTTAATACAGTTAGCTATTTGCCTTCTCTCTACTCACCTTTAAGCTTCACACAACTTTCTGTAATTCAGCTAACCTGAAATATTGTAATTTAGTGTTTTAATTTGAGATGCAATTTCTTTTTCTCATGCTAATTTTCCATGTTTTTATACCTGTTCAATGTAAACCGATGTGATGTGCAAACGAACGTCAGTATAAAAAAAGTGATTAAATAAATAAATAAAATGGCATTTTTCAAAAAGGGAGAAAAGACACTATTTCCTTGATTACAAACTTAGGGGGTCATTTATCAAAATGTGCTAAGGCATTTTCACATGTGAAAAGCCCCATTAATGCATGTGAAAACGCCTACAATAGCATCATATCGTATGGTGCGATGCAAATCCAAAAAAGAGGAGGAGTGGGCTGGGTTTACCAGTTTGCAAAGTCCTATTGCATGGACTTAATGCCAATTTTAGCTACACCTTTTTCAGGAGAGAGAGAGAGAGAGAGAGAACCTAGCCATGATGCCCTCTCCTTAGATAGGTATTTATATCCCTATGGGAGGCCCACCTAGCAACTCAAGGTGAGGTTTAGGTATTAGTGTAGGGGGTTAGGGGCCACTTTGACATTCAACGTGAGATGTACGAACAGAACAGTGGTCTCTTGTGAAGATTTGATGACCTTCGGAGAGAGGAAACTCACCCAAAGATGAGATTGGTGCAATGTTCTCTCCCCCTAGCTTGATGTTACCCACTTGAAAAGTCTTCAAAAGCATTGCTGCTACTTAGCCAGGTAAATTGGAACTCATATGAATAAGCGCTGCCACTTATGTGAATAACGCCGAACTTGCCCGTCTAAGAAGTGGCAAGACACTACTTAGCCAGATAAATCAGGGTTTAGTTGGATAAGTATGCACAAATTTTATATCCGCAGAGTTTTACTTCAATTTTTTTAAATTTTATTTATTGAATTTTACAAAGCACATAAGAACAGAAACATGATTTGAAAATGATATATTGATGGTCAACTGAGCATGAGACGCTCACATCAGCCAGTAGATTTCCTTGATATGCCTCACTCTGGGAGGAAGCATCAGGCCAGGGAATGAGAGGCTTTGCCTCCTTCCTCGATTCCTCAAGTTTTATACATCCTATCTGTAAATAGTTACTTTTGCGAGTACATGTACCTATCCTCCTAATTTTTCTGCCTATATTTAATTATCCAATTAGATTTGTAATTCAACCTTCTAACTATATAATTAGGCATTCTTCCTGTACATTATGATTCTGTGAGTGCATATACCAGTATACTGTGTTTACTCCATTATGAACTTTGTACATCCGCCCTTGTATGCTATTTTACATTGCTTGCTGTTCAACAATGTTATGTGTTTTGATCCTTGTTCCCTGTAAAGCTCGTTTAGCTACCGTTACGTTTTATGTGAACCGATGAGATGTTCCCAACGTTCATTGGTATATAAAAGCTTATAAATAAATAAAATAAAATAAGTTTTGAGCCCTATGGACGCCCATGTGTGGTGGGGATCCTTTAACCTGGGAGTTGGCTCGCTGGAGGAATGTCGGGAAGAAGTTGAACTCATTGCCCTCTCTGAGCTCCAGACATCTCTGTCCCTGATGCAATGGCTGGCCCCAAGCAGTCCCACTGAGGCAAGATCCTCCCAAGTGTTTTCTGGACTGGTGTCACTCGATATTGAAGAGAATGGCCAGCCATAATTTGGAGTTGGGAAAGCATATGGGGAAGTCCTGGTGCTTTCTGAAGCCTCTGGAACCCCATGGACATTGCTAACAGCACCACTTTTCAGCAGTTGGTAGAAGAAACTTCTGCAATATCTGGAACATTGATGCCTGATTGGTAAAGCCTGCTTTTATTACATCAGAAATTATCTGGGAGGCGATACAAACTTTGAATACTAATATAGCTAAACAAATTATGGGCTTGATGGATAAGCATTTGAAAATTGTGGAAAATGGAGCCTCCATGAATAAAAATTCCTATTTAAATTTAAAAATGGAAATTGGAAATATTTCTGCTGTACAACAATCTATAATAAAGGAAAATCAGTTTTTATTAAATAGAATGGAACAGTTAGAAAACCAAGTAGGGGGAGGGGAGGAATCTTTGCATTATTAATTTTCCAAAAGATCCTACAGTTCCTCCAAAAGATATGCGGAAGAAATATTTAATTGAAGTGCTTAAAATTACTGAGCATACTTTGCCTTTGGTTTCAGGAGTATATTATATTCCACCATATAAAAAGGTTATTCCAGATCAGAAGAGGTTTCAAGTAGAGATGTGATTCAGCCGAACCTTTTGGTTTGGCCTTCGATATCGGCCCACTGCGGGAAATTTCGTTTTCCTGCGGTTCGGGCTGATTTTAATTCGGCTGCCCCTAAAATGATATCTGAAAGCCGCCCCGACCCTTCCAATTTAATTAATTAGAACAGGGTTGTAAAAAAAAAACCCCAAATCCACCCCAACCCTTCAAATTTAATTAATTGCAACCCCCTCACCCTCCTGACCCCACTAAATCTTGCCAAAATTCCCTGGTGATCCAGCGGGGGTTCCAGGAGCGATCTCCCACTCTCGAGCCATCGGCTGCCAGTAATCAAAATGGCACTGATGGCCCTTTGCCTTTGCCATGTGACAAGCTATCGGTGCCATTGGCCGGCCCCTGTCACAAGGTAGGAGCAATGGACGGCCGGCACAATCTTAAAAAATGGCGTGGGCCATCCATTGCTCCTTCCATGTGACAGGGGCTGACCAGTGGCACTGATAGCCCCTGTCACATGGTAAGAGCAAATGGCCATTGGCACCATTTTGATTAGTGGCAGCTGACAGCCCAAGAAGGGGAGATCACTCCCGTGACCCTGCTGGACTACCAGGGACTTTTGGTAAGTCTTAGGGGGGTTGGGTAAGTCTTGGGGGGTTGGGAGGGTGAGGGATTGCAATTAATTAAATTTGAAGGGTTGGGGTGGGTTTGGGGTTGGATTTTTTTTTAAATGTGCCCTTTCTCCCCCCAAAAAAACAATAAGAAAACCACATGAAATTTCGTGGGTTTTCTTATCTTTTCGTTGACCCCACCAAAACATGATGAAATAGGAAATATCGTCTCTATTTCTTATTTCGTCACAAACAAAGCACATCCCTAGTTTCAAGTGGTTTCTCCAACTGATACAACCCAGATTAATCTTATTAATATCTTGGAGACTATCCAGAAGGATTTGATTTCACCAGCCACACTTATTGTTTCCTTCTTATTGGAATCTGATCATGAATGGATATTGAAGATGTTTTTCCATCATCGCTTGGACACTTTTTTGGATTTCAAAGTTTGCATATACCCAGATCTGACCAGGCAAACCCAAAAGAAAAGAAAGGAGTTCTTAAAATTGAGGCCTAGTGTATTAGAAATAGGAGGTTTTTTCCTCTTGAAATTTCCATTTAAATGAATAATTAAATATCAAAATGTTTCTTATATTTTCTTCTCACCCTCATAAATTACATCTTTTTTATCTGATAAAGCACTACCTGCTAGAGATGTGAATCGTGTCCTCGATCGTCTTAACGATCGATTTCGGCTGGGAGGGGGAGGGAATTGTATTGTTGCCGTTTGGGTGTGTAAACTATTGTGAAAATCGTTAAAATCGTGAGCCGGCACACTAAAACCCCCTAAAACCCACCCCCGACCCTTTAAATTAAATCCCCCACCCTCCCGAACCCCCCCCCCCAAAATGCTTTAAATTACCTGGGGATCCAGCAGTGGTCCAGAACGGCGGCGGTCCGGAACGGCCCCCTCAATTGAATCCTGTTGTCTTCAGCCGGCGCCATTTTGCAAAATGGCCGCCGCAAAATGGCGGCGGCCATAGACCAAAATGATTCGACGCAGGAGGTCGTTCCGGACCCCCGCTGGACTTTTGGCAAGTCTTGTGGGGGTCAGGAGGCCCCCCCAAGCTGGCCAAAAGTTCCTGGGAGTCCAGCGGGGTTCCGGGAGCGATTTCTTGCCGCGAATCGTTTTCCGTACGGAAAATGGCGCCGGCAGGAGATCGACTGCAGGAGGTCGTTCAGCGGCGGTCCGGAAACCCCGCTGAACGACCTCCTGCAGTCGATCTCCTGCCGGCGCCATTTTCCGTACGGAAAACGATTTGCGGCAAGAAATCGCTCCCGGAACCCCGCTGGACTCCCAGGAACTTTTGGCCAGCTTGGGGGGGCCTCCTGACCCCCACAAGACTTGCCAAAAGTCCAGCGGGGGTCCGGAACGACCTCCTGTGTCGAATCATTTTGGTCTATGGCCGCCGCCATTTTGCGGCGGCCATTTTGCAAAATGGCGCCGGCTGAAGACAACAGGATTCAATTGAGGGGGCCGTTCCGGACCGCCGCCGTTCTGGACCACCGCTGGATCCCCAGGTAATTTAAAGCATTTGGGGGGGGGGGGGGTTCGGGAGGGTGGGGGATTTAATTTAAAGGGTCGGGGGTGGGTTTTAGGGGGTTTTAGTGTGCCGGTTTTCCTGCCCTCCCCCTTCCCCCGATTTACGATTTTTTAACGATAAATCGGGGGAATTGGTATTTTATTGTGGCCCTAACGATTTTTGATGATTTAAAATATATCAGATGATATTTTAAATCGTCAAAAAACGATTCACATCCCTGCTACCTGCTTCTATTTTAACTTCTTCTCTCATTGCCTTAGAATGAGCACAAGATTCTAGCATTGGTACCATTGTTTTGAGGTATGATCCCTTTATGCAAGTCTTTATTCTTTATTATTGGAATTTCCTGAGGTTGTGGTTATGGATCCTCCTTCAGTGGACTTGGATTAAAGAGACATTTATTATTATAATTATTATATTTTTCTATCTTTGTTTTTAGGAAGTATGCTTTTTTTTCTCTGTCTCTTTGGCCTGCATTTATCAAAATGCACTAAATATCGCATGTGATAGGAAAAGAGGTATATTTTATGGTAATAGGCTTTTTATTGCAAAATGCGCTATCTTAGCATAGGTATTAGCATAAACTGCAATAATGTTTTCACACTTTGCGATAAGTGCCAGAATTTTTGTATTTCCTACTTACAACCACTGGGGCGAGAGAAAGAGAGAGAGAGCGCGAGCAAAGCTATAAGGCCCTCATACTAGGTGGGTATTTATACCTCTATATGAGGACCACCTAGCTACTCAAGGTGAGGTTTAGGTATTAGCGTAGGGGTTAGGGGCCACTTTGACATTCAGAGTGCGATGTATGAACAGAACAGAGCACTCTTGTGAAGATTTGATGACTTTCGGAGTGTGGAAACTTTCCCAAAGATGAGATTTGTGTAATGTTCTCTCAACCTAGCTTGATGATACCCAGGTAGAGAGTCCATCAAGTTAGATTGAGAGAACATTGCACAAATCTCATCTTTGGGTGAGTTTCCTCACTCCAAAGGTCATCAAATCTTCACAAGAGTGCACTGTTCATACGTCGCACTATGAATATCAAAGTGGCCCCTAACTCCTACACTAATACCTAAACTTCACCTTGAGTAGCTAGTATGAGGTCCTTATATCTAGGCGCTCTCTTTCTCACACTCTCTCTCTCTCCCACCCCAGTGGTTGTAGGTAGGAAATACAACAATTCTGGCACTTATCGCAAAGTGTGAAAAAATTATTGCAGTATGTGATAATACCTATGTGAAGTGCTAAGATAGCACACTTTGCGATAAACAGCCTATTACCATAAAACACACCCCTATTGCATGCGATTATTAGTGTATTTTGATAAATCCAGGCCAAAGAGACAGAGGAAAAAATGTATACTTCCTAAAAACAAAGATGGAAAAATATAATAATTATAATAATAAATGTCTCTTTAATCCAAGTAGGCTTCCACCTGACTAGACACGCAGGCACTGCCTGTCTTGCCCAAAGGACCTTCCTGAACTATTACCTCCCTGAGGTCTCTGGAACTTCCAGTTCGTGTCTAGTCCATCCTCTCTGCATCAGCCACGCACCCTTGCTCATGGTGGGCACACCCCTCTGCTATCTCTCCGGGAGACCATCTGAGGCCCACCTAAGTCCAGGCGGTCCAGGTACCCAAGGGCTCAACCTGCGGAAACCCCGGACTGTTATTGGCAAAGCTCCAGTCAGCCTCTGTCTCCTCGTGTGCTCCATCTCCTTGTGGTAGCTGCTCTTTGGATCTGACCAGAGGGCCGTACCAATCCTGCACCAGGTCAAGGGTCCACCTCTAGTGCAACAGGTTGCCAAGGCCATGGACTCGGCAGAGTCACCCGCCTTGCAGGCCTTCCCTGGTCTGGCTACTTGTGTCTGAGAGCAACAATAGGTCCTAGAAACATTGACTTCCTCCGTGGAAAAGATGCGTTCTCAATTAGAGGAATCCATCATGTCCAACCCAGGGGCTCTTGCTCATACCTTGCCCTCACGGGCACCGCTGGCCTTCCCAGCTCCATCCTGTTTCAATGGGGACCCATGCCTCTGTCGAGGTTTCATAAATCAATGTTATATGCAGTTCTCACTGCAACCTTTGCTTTTTCCCCGATGAGACAACAAAAATCACATTCATCTACTCTTGTCTTGAGGGGATGGCCCTGGCGTGGACTTCCCCACACTGGCAGTGTTCTGACGCAATCTTTCGCTAGCTCCCTCAGTTTATCTCCATCTTCCGATGCACCTTTGAGGACCCAGACCAATAGGCGTTTGCTGGCCACCACCTACTCCACCTCCGTCAAGGCTCGCACTTGCTCGCTGAATATACTGTGGAGTTTAGAACTCTAGCCACTGAGTTAGGTTGGCAAGAAGACTGCCTGCGGGCACTCTACCTCAAGGGACTGTGATATAATGATTCAGAACTTTGGCTCATTTAGCCAGTCCCAGAATCCTCAGGGGCTGCTTCAGACTTAAACTGCTGAGATACAGTGAACTTCTGACCACCTCAGACTCAAGAATGTGGAAGATCTGGGAAACCTGTAGGCTCTGCAAAGCCTATAATTAAAGGCCAGGAGGGCATCAATGGCAATATTTAAATCATAATACAAGGACCATAATATAAGCTTGGTTCTCACAGAAACCATAATATAAGCTTGGTTCTCACAGATTCCTATCTCATTGAAAGAAGCAGGTGGACTGACAGAAGCCAGGTGAACTGGAGATTCCCGGAGGTCAAGACTAATTAAAGGCTTGGAACCAACTACAGAAAACAGACCAATCTATTTACAAAACATAAATATATCTATTTACAAAACACAGAAGATCAGAAGATCAGAAGAAAACAGAATACTTCAAAGTAATGCTAAGACAAAGGAACTTTTAGGGGAGGAATAATCTCAGGGTATAGAAAAGTTTAGTTTATGACACTGTCAAATTGGTGAATGATCCTCTTACAAGCATTTTCTATGTATAGTTGAAAGTATAAAATAACAGCGTGTACCAGAGATTACAAGACACAGTGATGATCAGCCTGTCTTGCAAGGTTGACAACTGTGCTTCCAAAGATATGAAATATTAAATTTATATTGGTTCTAATTAAATTCTGAGTCATATCTTTGTTTGAAAATGTGCTGACAAGCGTCTTATGAAAGTCTAATATTTAGACAACTGTCTCCTTCCCTTAAGGATGAAATGGCCACCTGCAAGATTCCCATATCTCTGGAAGACCTGATCTCCCTGATCAGTGAAATTGACTACCGCCTTTGACAATGGCAACAGGAGGTAAGGGTCCTTCGACCTTCTGCCCTGCAACCACCCCGTTCAACGAGTCCTCATGTGAAGGCCTTACCAGTGGCTCCTCAGCCTCCTGAGGAGCCTATGCAAATTAACCATGGCCACTTGACCCCAGAGGAATGCCTCTGATGCAGAAAATCAGGCCTCTGCCTGTATTGTGGTGGTTCCAGACACCTTCTCCAGACTTTCCCTGTATGTCCAGGAAACTCCAAAGCCTGAGCCCAGCGGGGGTCCCGAGTTTGAGTGCTACAGTTTCTGGCCCTCAACTGTTGCTGCCTATCTCCCTCCTTAGGGAATCACGTTCATTTACCACCACCACCCTTGTGGACACTGGGGCGAGTGGAAATTTCATTAAGGAAGAGATTGTCAAGCTCTTTCAGATACCAGTCCAGCCTCTGGAGATACCATGCCGTATCACCTGAATTCACGGAGAACATCTCCATGATCATATCACTCACCATACCATGGCCATTCGCCTCACCATAGGGACCCTCCATGATGAAGAGATCTCCCTCCTGATCTTGAAATGATCAACACACCCCGTAGTCCTTGGACTTCCTTGGCTCCAGTTACATGCACCCCACTTCGACTGGCAATCTTTGCAACTCACCCAGTGGGGCCCTCGATGTCAATCCAACTGTTTATGACAAGTGTCTCCATATGTGACAGTTCTAAGCTCTATGACCCTACCTGGGTTACCTTCTCCATACTCAGAATTCAAAGATGTGTTCTCCAAACAAAACGCTGATATCTTGCCTCCACTCCAACTGCCCCATAGAACTCCTACCTGGAACCATGCCTCCCAAGGACAGAACTTATCCCCTTTCACTCCCAGAAACCCAAGCGATGTCAACATACATCAAGGAAAATTTGGCCAAAGGGTTCATAAGTCACTCTAATTCCCCGGCAGGCACCAGATTCTTCTTTGTAAAGAAAAAAGATGACAGTCTAAGACCATGCATAAACTACAGAGATTTGAACACAGTAACCCATAAGGACCAGTATCCATTACCACTTATTAGTGAACTGTTCAACCGCCTACAGAGTGCACAAATTTTTACTAAATTGGATCTCCGGGAAGAATACAACCTAGTACGGATTCAACTGGAAGACATCTGGAAAACTGCTTTCAACACAAGAGATGGTTACTATGAGTACGTAGTAATGCCCTTCGGACTTTGCAACACCCCTGCAGTCTTCCAGCGACTAATGAATGATATTTTCCAGGACCTTTTGTATTCATTCGTCATAGTATATCTAGATGATATATTAATCTTCTCCAAGGACCTGAAGTCTCATCGCTCCCATGTTCAAACAGACCTCCAATGTCTCAGAGACCCCCATCTCTATGCTAAATTAGAGAAGTGCATTTTTTAACAACCCAGTCTCCCATTCTTAGGCTACATCATCTCCAACAGCGGCTTCACCATGGATCCCGACAAACTCTAGGGTATTCAAGATTTGCCTCAACCAGTGGGTCTCTGAGCCCTACAAAGTTTCCTTGGATTCACAAATTACTGTTGAAACTTCATTGCCAATTACTCCATGCTGGCCGATCCACTCACTGCCATGACTAGGAAAGGATGTGACCTTCGAGTATGGAGTCCCAAGGCTCAATCAGCCTTTCACGCCTTAAAGAAGGCCTTTTATACCAGCCCATGTCTACATTTCCCGGATCCTAACCACCCCTTCATCGTTGAAGTCGATGCATTTATTTATTTATTTATTTATAGATTTTTCTATACCGGGGTACGTAAAAAACATCACCTCGGTTTACATTCAAACAGTAATACAGCATTGCGCTTTACAATTTAACATGGTAACTGAACAAATACAATACAGTATATAACTATGTATTAAAAGAATCTGCCATTGGAGCAGGAGTGGTCTTGAGTCAATACTCAAGCAAGGGAACACTAGTACCATGTTCGTTCTATTCACATAAATTTTCCTCCACAGAACCAAATTATACCATAGGGGACTGTGAACTCCTAGCAGTGAAACTCGCCCTCCAGGAATGGCATCCCTGGCTTGAAGGGGCACAACACAAATTCACAATATTTACTAGGGATGTGAATCGTGTGATCGATCGTCTTAACGATCAATTTTGGCTGGGGGGGGGGGAGGGAAATCTAATCGTCATGGTTTTTTTGTTAAAAAATCGTCAAATCGTAAATCGGCGGGAAAACCGGCACACCAAAACAACCCTAAAACCCACCCCGACCCTTTAAAACAAATCCCCCACCCTCCCGAACCCCCCCAAAATGTTTTAAATTACCTGGGGTCCAGTGGGGGGGGGTCCCGGCGCGATCTCCTGCTCTAGGGCCATGGCTGCGTTAATAGAAATGGCGCCAGTGGCCCTTTGCCCTTACCATATGACAGGGCAAAAGTAGCACCGGCGCCATTTTGGTTCCTGTCACCCGACGTCACGAGTGCAGGAGATCGCTCCCGGACCCCTGCTAGACCCCCAGGGACTTTTGGCCAGCTTGGGGGGGGCCTCCTGACCCCCACAAGACTTGGCAAAAGTCCAGCGGGGGTCCGGGAGCGACCTCCTGCACTCGGGCAGTATTGCCAATATTCAAAATGGCGCCGGCGCTATTTTTGCCCTCACTATGTCATATGGGTCGTATTATACCAGGTCCTAACACACCAATGCACCTGCTATTAGGAAAACAGAACAAATCTAACTGTTATAGATCACACAAACTACACGCTAGCAGAATACCTCATCTCAGTCAAACCTGCAGAACATGGGCAGGCCATCACCAAATACAGCATAAAAAGATAAAGTATAAATAGAAACATGCAGACAAAAATTATCATAAGCCAGACTCCACATGCAGTGCAACAAAAGAAAGGCAGAAACATAATTCCTCATTAAATGTAAAATAAAATCAAGAAATATAAAAAAATCTATCATAATAGTAAAATCATACTCCTCTAAAGAAAGCTGATAATAGAACATCCAATGATTAAAATTATATAACATTGTTTTTTTTAAATTTTCCAAGCATCGATAAAATATTTGAAAACAGCAGACACATCAAATAACACTCAATATTAATAATTTAACTAAGGCTAAAGAAAACCTCATTTTCCATACTTGGGAACTTTATGGATTCCAATGACCATGAGATAATCATGCATTAGTCAGGGATGGGAGGAATACATAAACATTCTCCTCTCATACATACACATTCATTCTTGCACAAATGCCCTTATATTCCTTCACTCACATTTTCACTGGCTCACATGCTCTCTCTCTCACACACACACTCACTGTGTCACATATTTCTCATGCTCTTGCTCACACAAATGTTCAATGACTCGCTCTTGCTCACAAAGACATGCTCACTCACTCTCTTATGCTCATACATATGCCCACTGGCTTAAATAGTCTTCTTGCTCACACATATGCTCATTGGCTTGCTTGTTCTCTTTTTCTCACACACATGCTCACTGGCTCTCTCTCTCACACACATGCTTTCGAAACCACAAGTCCAACTGTGTTATGCAGTGCAACAATGGAAATGGAAAAACAGAATCATCATTCCTCATAAAACATCAAACAATTATATATCAAAACAGCTGACAACATCCAAATACATCACATACATTTTTCTAATATTTCACCATGATGGATAGGCTCCGTTGCAACCTCACAGGCCTCCCTTCTGACCATGGTGAGATGGACTTCACTGCAACCCTGCCAAATCTTTCTTCTGGGCTGCAGCAATGCCTCATCTTTCCTGCACCTGGGAAGCTGAGGACTCATGTGACTAGAGAGACTAGCCTACTGGAGGATGCCCAATCTCCCAATAGGCCAATCTGCCCTGGATTACCCAGATTAAAAAGTCACCAATCCGTGCCATTGTAGACCACAATACGTCTACTCCCTATTTCTCATATTGAGGAACTATGTTTTTTACTTCATCTCCTCTCCGCGAGGTACCTTGTTTGTTGTTTACCCTATCTTTTCTTAGCTGCCTATCGTTACCCCCTCTCCCAGTTTTGACTTCCCTGTTAAAATGTAATTTCCAAACTTAACCTGTTTACTGTGAACCGACATGATGTCCATGACGAATGCCGGTATATAAAAATGTTTAAATAAATAAATAAATAAATAAATAAAATAAATCCCAATATTGTGGCATTAGAATTCAGTAGGCCAGGCAGTATTGTCAGTGTATCAGCACTCCAGGGCAATAAGAAGTGGGTAGGGCAGCTGCTATTTTCCGGCATCTCTCTATCACATCATGCAGAATAAATGATATCCCATGTGGTTTACAGATTGTGAAAGATACTCTTTTACCATCTCATTCAACTACACAAGTTGCACTAAAGGATTCCCCAGCAGTACCTAAGGATCCAGAGAGAGGCTCAGGAAGTTGCAGGTCTGGAAGTGTTTTCACTCTCTAGAGCAGTGGTTCTCAACCCTGTCCTGGGGACCCCCCAGCCAGTCGGGTTTTCAGGATATCCACAATGAATATGCATGAGAGAACATTTGCATACACTGCCTCCATAACATGCAAATTCTCTCATGCATATTCATTGTGGATATCATGAAAACCCGACTGGCTGGGGGGGTCCCCAGGACAGGGTTGAGAACCACTGCTCTAGAGGATGAGTGGTTTGCTAATTGCTATCACTGCATGAAGAGAGTAGCTGAGGAAAGACAGAGGGACACCTTCCTAATATCTCAATACAAAACCACTGGAAAAAGCAACATCTGGAGGTATTTCTTGCTAAGGGGATTAGCACCATGGACACCTGCCATCTCCTCTACAATGCCGTGCTGTGAGGTGTGAGTACGTAGCTAAAGTTGGAGCAGCTAAAGGGGATGGTAATAAATAGGGGTAGGGAGTGGCATGATTGTGTATAGCTGGGGGAGTGGGATGGAATGGAGTTGGTGTGGGTATGGGGAGTGGCAGAGGTGTGGCTGGCAGGGGCAGTGGTATGCGTGTATGGCTGGCAGGGAAAAGGGGCTGTATGTAAAGATATGGAAGTAGCAGGAGTACAAACATTTGCAAATATTTTAAAAAATATATGCATATAAATCTAAAATACCTTTTAAGTATTTTGCATAGTTTTTTGCAGATTTAAAAAAGGTTTTCAGAAAAGTTTTTTTATAATCATAGAGTCATTTTATATCCCTTATGTTACAGCTATTTGTGATTTGCAGTCATTTACTGTTGGGCTGTTTGGCGCTTTCCTCTTCTGGATTTTCTTTTTGAAAGGTGAAGACTAAACCAGTTATTGTTGGCTCTGTCTGGCTTTGCTTCCCCTGTAGACTTTAATGGAACCAAACCAAATGAAACAACATGGATTCAGATTTTTTTGGGGGACTGTATTCATTTGGTTTGGATGTTCCGAACCAAACTGAAAATCAACTATTTCAGTTCAAATTTCACATTTGGAACCTTATTCTGAATGTGTTTGTAACATAGAGGTAAGCTAATATGGGCAAGATGTGAAAAGAGCTAGGTTTTCAAGCTTTCCAAAATTAATACTAGCAAATCAGTGGCTATGGAGAGGATCATCCTGCACTTGAGGAGAATGATTCTTGAGAAGAACTGCTGTTGTGTACCCGAGGGACTTATTTCAGGATGTGGAATGTCTTCCCAGAAGGAGATCTTTCAGAGATGAGGGGAGGGAAAATCTTCTTGGGGGTGGGAGGGTGTGTGTGTGAGGGGAGGGTTGCTTCTCTTGAGGGGTTGGTTCCTGCTATGCTGGAGATACTTCCTGGGGATATTTTTGGGAGAGGACCACTTTAAATTAATTGTGTTCAGTGGTAAAAATTAAAAAATCAACATTGAATAATCCAGGTAAGCAGGAAGGTTATTCAGTGTAACATACCTAGATAAGTGTTCCCTTTAATAGACCAGGTAGCTGGCTAATATACCTGGCTAACTTTATGACTGCTATTTTTCTGACTAGATTTACTCAGCTAACTTTAGCCGGGTAGTGCTGAATATCAGCGCTCACCAGCTAAAGTTTAGCTATTCCCTAGACTGCCTATACTAGTGTCACCTTTTTTTTTTTGTCCTACTCAAGTTTTACCAAGTAATTAGTTAACCAGTTAAATTTAGCCAGTTTGATGGGAAGGGGGGCGGGGCAATTTTGAAATGTTAGTTTTGGCTTTAACTCCAAAAGTTATTCAGAAAAAGCCTTTAAATATTGACCTTACAACAGTTGGTCTAAAACAGATGTTAATACATTTTCAGGTTTTACTTAAGCCCTCAAAAAAGAGCAGGTGTGGGAGCCTAGTAGAGTCTGATTTACATGTGATGCTCCCTCATTTCTATGGGAGGTCATGCTAATTTTTGTGCATCCTTGTTGACGTCACTTGAGCACTAAGGCTCATTTTTAGAATGCTCAAATGCCTTTCATGTGCACGATAAAGCTGATTGCGCACAGGCCCTTTATTCTGCATGTACCATATATTGATTAATAGAAAATCCGGAATTATTTGTGTACTGGAGGGCAAACATAAATTATACTCCCAAATGAGTTCATTGTAACCGCTCAACTAATTTTTTACAGCTTTATTACTGGCATCTGTGATTATAGTATCTCCCACAAAGTCTAGCTGTTAGCAGTGGCACATATGCATAACTTTTAATAATGTGAGTCCCTCCTGCAACATTAGCCTTACAATGAATCTCCTGTTTTCCATAAATTCAATCTGTGTGCTTGGTTTTACATTCTCCCCAGGGTGCTCCGAATGAAATATCCAGGGTGTATGCGGTAACTGCTTAGCATGCTTTATTGTTTTCAAATACTGAAATATTATAAGTATTCTGTTTATATTCACAAACCATGAGTAATTGAATATGGCTTTTTTTCCTTTAAAGCTGGCATAAAATCATAGTTGATATGTAGTTTTAAATTGCATTATGTAAGTAAACAAGTTATTGTAGTATTGCCATGTTGGATAAATGCTTTCCATGCTTTAATTCACTTTCTAAAATAAGTAGAAAAATCTGGTGCCTTATTGTATATAACCACAAGATTAAAACCCCTGGATAATGAACTAAAATTGTTTTCTATAAAGATATTACATCATATAATTGAAAGAGGGATTCTGCATTCAGATGGATATTACAAAACAAACAGAACATTCATGAGAGGGTTGAAGATTTCCAACCCTGTCCTGGTGACCCCCACTGACAATGGCATAAGTTCAAATTTAGGGTCCCAAAGTGACAATTTCAGAATGGGTGAGTGGGGGTTCACCTCAGAAAATCCAGGAGTGGTTATAGACTTTGTACAGTTCCAAAGATTCCCTCTTCATCTCTATTTTGATAAAGTTTATAATAGAATACAGCCGTAACTTATTTTCAAATTTAAGAAAGAATTGGCTTTAAGGGTACCATTTGTAAGTTGGTAAGGAATTTGTGGTAAGAAAGCTTCAGCAATGATTGATGTTTGAACTACTATTTAATATATATCTATCAGTGATCTATTGCAGGGGTGCCCAACTCTGGTCCTCAAAAGCCACAAATAAGCCAGGTTTTCAGGATATCCACAATGAATATGCATGAGATAGGTTTGCATGCACTACCTCCATTGTATGCAATTCCATCTCATGCAGATTTATTGTGGACATTGAATATTGTTGGCCACCCCTGATTTAGAGGAAGGAGTAAGCAGAAATATCGCCATTTTTTTGCAGATGGCATCAAACTGTGCAAATACACAAAATATACAACAGGGCTCATTAATTTTATTGAAGGATACAGATACTTAGGCTCGGATACAGATATTTAAGCTCATTAGTTTTAATGAAGGCTACAGATACTTTAGGATAATGGGAATATGAATAACACTTTCACTATGAACATACTCTTCTACACGAATGAAAATAATTCTAATTAAAACATCTTCCCAGTTATTCATAGAAACATAGACAAGGATAGTTTGGTCCTCCCTATCTGTATGGAGAAGTTATTGGCAGAGAGGAGAAGGAAGAGAGAGAAAGAGGTAGATAAACAGAAGGAGGATAAGGGGATACCTTGCTGCATACCTTGTGTTGCCCTTTCTAACACCTTAGATCATCATTGGGCAGAAGAGGAAGTCAAGGGCTGTGCATGCAGTAGAAGGAGGGCAAGCTATTACTGGCATGGGGGCGGGGGGTCATTTATCAAAGTGCTATATGGCGTTTTCACATGTGAAAAGCACCTTTAATGCATGCAAAAACACCATAACACATGGTGCGATGCAAATTAGGAGGAGTTTGGGACAGGATTTCTGGCCAAGTGGGCTGGTTTTGCAAAGTCATATTGCACAGTTTTAACTACACCTTTTTCATTTGTGTTAAGATGTGTCATATGGTTTTATTGCACTGTGCAATGTTTTTGCAAATAGCATTTTAAGCTGGGGAGAGAGAGAGAGAGAGAGAGAGAGATGGAGAGAGAGAGATGGAGAGAGAGAGAGAGAGACTGACTAGCTGTAAGGCCCTTATACTAGGTAGGTATTTATACCTCTATGGGAGGCCCACCTAGCTACTCGAGGTGAGGTTTAGGTATTAGTGTAGGGGTTAGGGGCCACTTTGACATGCAGAGTGTGACGTGCGAACAGAACAGTGCTCTCTTGTGAAGATTTGCTGACCTTCGGAGCGAGGAAACTCATCCAAAGATGAGATTTGTGCAATGTTCTCTCAACCTAGCTTGATGGACTCTCTACCTGGGTAACATCAAGCTAGGTTGAGAGAACATTGCACAAATCTCATATTTGCACTGTTCTGTTCATATGTCGCACTCTGCATGTCAAAGTGACCCCTAACCCCTACACTAATACCTAAACCTCACCTTGAGTAGCTAGGTGGGCCTCCTCTAGAGGTATAAATAACTACCTAATATAAGGGCCTTATAGCTAGTCTCTCTCTCTCCCTCTCTCTCCCTCTCTCTCCCTCTCTCTCTCTCTCTCTCTCACTCACTCCCAGTGGTTGTATGTAGGAATTGCAGCAATTGTAGTACTTACCGCAAAGTGCAAAAAAGTTATTATGGTAATACTTATGCAAAATGCTAAGATAGTGCACTTTGTAATAAACAGCCTATTATCATAAAACACACCCCTTTTCCATCGCATGCGATATTTAGTGCATTTTGATAAATCCAGGCCATGGAGAGATGAAGGAAATAAACAGCAGGTAGCATAGGCTTTGCAGTACAGTGGTAGAGCAAACAGCAGGTGACAGTATCCTAAATGCAGAAGAGAGACAGAAAGTTTTACACTGCTTTTGTAGATTTTATTTATTATGTGGTTTATAAATCTAGAGGGAAGGCAACTTTCTCCTTCTTGCATCCTTCCAGCTTTTGTATTGTTCTCTCTTATCCACTCTCAATCACCTCTAAAGGTAGAGGCTTTACATAAGAAATAAACCTTTCCCCTTATCCATCCTTGGTGACCTCTGAGGATAGATATGATATAAAATAATTTTATTTTCTAATACCTAGACCCATTCAAAAAAAAATCTAACACATTTTTTTTCCAAAACAAAAAAACTTGTATTGTGAAATGCATAGCAGCAGATTTGTAAATGTTATATACATTGCAATAGGCAACTCTAAAACAGATAGAGGTGGAGAATATAAAAGGCATAAACTTAGTATCTTTCTCATCTGCAACAGAGGACAATGGGGAACAAAGGCAGGTCATTATTGATACTTGCCAGTCACAGTCAGAAACATTTTCAGATTCCTATTCGACAAATATTGAACATGAAGGACCTTGACTGCAAAACAGTGCCATGAGCTGGCTATTCTCTTGCTGTACTGTTTATTAACTGCTTCCTCTCTGGCAAGACCTGAATTCTGCTGCTCATTATGACATGAATGATAAGAAATACTTCTGCGAATCATGGTCATATAATCGATATTTTCCAGGATAAAATTTGAAGCCATTGAGACCATAATTGTTTTCTGAATAATGAGTTTCCTGTAATAGATTTTATGGATATGCTTTTATTTTCATTATGTCATTTTGTTTTAGAGCACACATACATTTTTTTTAGTGCATGCCTTCACTTAATTATTTGATTTAGTATGCACTATTATTTTATTTATTTAATTTATAAGTCATTAAAAATTAGCATGCGTAGAAAACATTTGTGTACACTAATGGAAATGAAATGAAACAAACGGCACATCCCTAAAAGATATTCAGATAAATGCCAGTGCTCTAATGTAGCAAAAGTTTGCTCTATATAATTTGCTGCCTTTGGATGTCAGTCACTCTGTCAGTCACACTCCAAAAAGCATATTTGCTGAACCTTTCTGTTATGTTTAACAATTAATTTCATTTTCTTGAGATATACTTTTGGTATCCCACTTATAATTGTGCCATAAAAGCCATAATTGATAACAGACAGTAAAAATGATGCTGTCAAGGGATACAAAGGTGGTACATTTTTGTGCATTAAGCATGCATAAAATAGAGCTATGATCATTACCCTGTATCTGGCAATTTGCTAATTCACAGAGGGTTCTCAGCTGAATTTGCTTCTTTTCTGCGATACATTTATTCCTGAACTTTTTACAAAGTCAGAACAGTAGGAAGTATCCTCTCTGAGTATTTCTGGTAACATCTTGCTCCCTTCCAGATTCTTATTGAGCTCCTGGTGATGTATCATTGTAGTACTGTTTCTAGGATCATCTTTTTCTAAAGATTGGAGAGTGGCATGAGATAAACATATAAGAACATAATGGGGCGGGTTCTGGGCAGCGTCCGCACCGGAAGGGGGAGGAGTCGGGGTGGCAATGGGGCAGACGCTGCAAAGACGTCGCTGATGGCGAAAAGGTAAGGTCCCTTATCGCCGTCAGTAACGCGCCCAATAGCACCACCTTTCACGGCGGCGCTATTGGTTTGCGAAATCCGGCAGAGACAGCACCGCGGTGGTGCGATCGCTGCCGGCCTTCGCAGGCCCGCCCCCTCCCCCACTTCGCCCCCCTGCCCCCTGGTACCGCGCGATTCACAGAGCTGCGCAATGATAGAAAATCTAGCCCATAGTAACATAACATTTGACAAACTGGCTCAGACCAAAGGTCCATGAGGCCCAGTATCCTGTTTCCAACAGTGGCCAATCCAAGTCACAAGTACCTGACAGGATCTCACAAGGTAGTTAGATTCTATGCTGCTCATCCTAGGGATAAGCAGTGGATTTCCCCAAGTCCATCTTAATAATGGCTTAAGGACTTTTCTTCCAGGAACTTGTCAAAACTTTTTTTAAATCAAGCTACACAAACAGGTGGATGCAATATATATGTGCTTGTTAAATGGGCACTCATGATTGAGTGCCTGCCCCTTAATGTGTGCCGATCCACCTCTCCTGGGCAACTGGTTTAATATCTAAAGCAGATACCACAGTAAAAAGGAGGCGCAAGGGGAAACTGTGCTCCCCTAGCGCCTCCTCGGCAGGCACCTAGGAAAGGTGGTGGTCGGGTAAGGAGAATGGATGCTTAATTTTATGAGCATCGCTTTTCCTAACCTGACCATGGCACACTTTGCTTTTAATTCTCCTATTTCGATTCCTCCGACTTAATATCGCAATGATATTAAGTCAAGGGAACCAAAAAAAAGGAACAGAAAAGCAATATTTTCTGCTTTTCTGTAATTTTTTTGGGCTCCTCAAAAATTAAGGCCTGCTCTCACTCGAGCATTTTATGTTCCTGTGAGAGAGGATTTAAGAAAGGCATCTGGTGAGATTCCTGGTCTCGTGAAGAAACCAGTTAAAGAAAAAAAAGGAGTCGTAGCTTTGAACCTTACGAACTTTTTGGAAACATCAGATCAAACTCAAGCTGAATCAGCAACTCTGATAATCAATTTTGCTCTGGAAATGGATAAGGAATGGATTTTGAAGTTATTCTTTAAACATCATTCTGAAAAATTTATGGTGATGCAAGTCAGGATTTTTCCAGACGTATCCAAATCCACGCAGAAAAGGAGGAAGCAGTTTTTGATAGAGATGTGAATCGGAACTGGAATTGGTTCGGATTCCGGTTCCGATTCACATGTGGGTTTTTTTTCATCGGGCCTGATCGCGGTTATGTTTATCGGCTGCGCCCGAGTCGATAAACAAAAAACCCACCCCAACCCTTTAAAACTAATCCCTTTGTTCCCCCACCCTCCCAACCCCCCCAAAAACATTTTACAGGTACCTGGTGGTCCAGTGGGTGTCCCGGGAGCGATCTCCTGCTCTCGGGCCGTCGGTTGCCACTAATAAAAATGGCGCCGATGGCCTTTGCCCTTACCACGTGACAGGGTATCCGTGCCATTGGCCGGCCCCTGTCACATGGAGGGAGCACTGGATGGCCGCACCATCTTTAAAAATGGCGCGGGCCATCCAGTGCTCCTACCATGTGACAGGGGCCGGCCAATGGCACGGATACCTTGTCACATGGTAAGGGCAAAGGGCCATCGGCGCCATTTTGATTAGTGGCAGCCGACGGCCCGGGAGCAGGAGATCGCTCCCGGGACACCCACTGGACCACCAGGTACCTGTAAAATGTTTTTTGGGGGGTGGGAGGGTGGGGGAAGCAAAGGGATTAATTTTAAAGGGTCGGGGTTGGTTTAAGGTTATTTTTGTGTGCCGTTTTTCCCGCCCTCCCCCAAAACGATAAGAGAACCCCCACGAACAATATCGTAGGGTTTTCCTATCGTTTCAGGGAAGCCCCCGATTTCAGACGATTTTGAAACTATCGACGATATTTTCAATCGTCCGAAGCCCGATTCACATCCCTAGTTTTTGATATTAAGACCCCAGGTTCTATAGATGGGTGCAACTTTTACGTTAAGATTCCCTTGCTTAGAGATAAATCATTCCTTTTTTTCCTGCCATCCCAATTAACACAGCTTTTGTGTGATAATTCTTAAATATAGTGGGGCAGATTTTAAAACCTGCATGCGGGTGCAGATTTGTTCACGCAACCCACCGTGAACAAATCTATGCCCAATTTTATAACATGCGTGCGCAGCCGCGCACATGTTATAAAATCCAGGGTCGCCGAGCGCAAGGGGGTGCACAATTGTACAACTTGCGTGCATCGAGCCGCGCAGCCTGCCTCTGTTCCCTCCGAGGCCGCTCTGAAATTGGAGCGGCCTCGGAGGGAACTTTCCTTCCACTCCCCCGCACTTTCCCCTCCCTTCCCCTCCCTTCCCCTATCTAACCCACCCCCCAGCCCTACCTAGAACTCCCCCCTTACCTTTGTTGAAGAAGTTACGCATGTCGGCTGATGGCCGGCCCGCGATTCCGGGCATAGCGGCAAATGGCAGCTGTGCCTGGAGGCTCGGGTCCCGCCCTGCCTCCGGACCGCCCCTTTTTGCAAGCCCCGGGACATACATGCATCCCGGGGCTTGCTCGTGCTGCCGAGCCTATGCAAAATAGGCTCGGCGCGTGCAGGTTTTTTTTTTTAAGGGTTACGCGCGTAACTTACATGCTTAACCCTTTTAAAATCCGCCCCAGTGTGTTTAAGCACCCATGACTTAACCTCAATGCCTTGTTAATGTCCGTGGTTGTTCTACCTCATAATACTTAGATATAGCTCCTGCCGCTGCTAAGTTAAAATATAACATATGATTATGATTTAAGATGACCATTTGGATCCTACATTGTGGACTTGAAATGCTTACGTAACTTTTTGTAATTTCCTTTATCCTTTTCTTCATGATAGTTATAAATGTATGCATGTGATTTATTGTCAAGAGAATTATCTTGATGTAATTGTTAAAAATTAATAAAGATTAAATGAAAAAAATGTGCACGTAGGGTACACTTTTTTTTTTTTTGGGGTGGGGGAAATATGTAATAGCCTCATCAACACGAATTTACATGTGTTGAGCGCTATTACCAACGCGCTCGACTGGATGCGCGTTTTGGACTTGCTGACGCACATCCAAAACATGTGTCCAATCGTGAGTTGAGCTGTGTGCTGTGGCCAGCGCACAGTATTGCATTGGCCTCTAACAGCTTTTACAACATCCTTTGGCAATACATTCCTGAGTTTAATTATTCATTATTCCCTTTTGTCTTAAATGTATTTCCTTGTAACTTCATTGCATTTCCCCTAGTCTTTTATTATTATTATTATTATTATTTATACATTTATTATTCTGCCATTCAGTTGTTTCAAAGTGAATTACATTCAGATGCGGTAGGTATTGAACTTTTTGAAAGAGAAAAAAACCAGTTTCCATTTACCCATTTCATTCCACTCCACTCATTAATTTATAGAATTCTGTCATATCTTCCCTCAGTTGTCTCTTCTCTAAGCTGAAGAACCCTAAAGTCTTTAGCCTTTTTTCATAGGGGCATCATTCTATCCTCTTTATCATTATGGTCACCCTTCTTTGTACCTTTTCTAATTCTGCTATATCTTTTTTGAGATGTGGTGACCAAAATGACATACAATACTCAGGGTACAGGCTCCCTATGGAGTGATTCAGAGGCATTATGACACCCTCTGTTTTATGCTCTATTTCTTTTCTAATAATGTCTAACATTCTATTTGCATTTTTGGCTGCCACCGCACACTGAGCAGAGGATTTCAACATATTGTCCATCATGATGCCCAGATCCTTTTCCTGGGTGGTTACTCCTAAAGTGGAACCTCACATAGGGGGTAATTTTCAAAGGAGTTACGCATGTAAATGTGACATACTATCGTAGCAATTTTCAAAAGCTATTTACTCGAGTAAAGTGCACTTACTTGAGTAAATCCTATGGACAATTCAATGGCATATATTGTAGCAATTTTGAAAAGCCCACTTACTTGAGTAAAGTGTATTTACTCGAGCAAAAACCAGTTTTGCTCGAGTAAATGCTTTTTAAAATCAGGCCCATTGTGTAGCTATAGTTTGGGTTGCTGTTCCCTTAGGGGTAGATTTTCAAAGACGGGTGCATACAAAACCATGTGCATATGGTTCCCAGCCCGCTCACATGGACGTGCCAATTCCATAACATGCGCACGTCGCCGCGTGCATGTTATAAAATACAATGCCTGTGCACACGCGTGTGCCCGATTTTGTACCGGTGCACGCATGTGCGTGCGGCTGCCCACTCACGCACGCTGGGGGGCATTTTGTAAAGCACGTGCAGCGATGCGATTGGGCCTTTGCCCAGTTCCCTCCCAGTCCACTCCAATTAATGATTCAATTAAGGAGTGGACTCAGAGGGAACTTTCCTACCCCCTCCCTACCTTTTCCCCTCTCCACCCCAACCCCTAAATCTACCCTACCTATCCTTCTTTTTTTCTTTTTTAACTTACTTCCTCCTCAGAGTAGAAGTAAGTTGCGCACGCCTGCCAGCTGCCGGCGTGCAAGTCACTAGGACAGCGCAAAATGGCGCTGTCCCAGCCGGTCCCCGCCTTACCCCTGGCCTGCCCCTTTCTAATGGCCCTGCACTTCTGCGCATACTGGGAGATATGCATTTGGCAGGGCTGTCTCTAAAATGTGCTCTGCGAATGCATGGCCCGGCCACATGCATATCTCCAGATATTTGCACACCCTGGCAAATAAAACTTTACGCGTAAGTGCATTAAGGAGTTATACGTGTAAATCTAGGTCCCACCCCAGAAACCTATGCCAAACCCCTTTTTCGTCCCTTTATTCCTCACGTGTGCACAGGTACATACGTGAGTATTTTGTGACTTATTAAAATCCATGTCGCTCACATATGGCCCACATATGCATGTAAATGAGCATTTTTGCACTAGCAATGCTTTTAAAATAGACCTGTATGTGAAGTATCGCAGTGTCAGCCTCTATAGAATGGCAAAAATCTGTGGTACCCTTAGATTTGATAAGAGTTTCCTCTGCAGTATATGATTGATTGTGACAGCCATCTCGGATTGCCATGAGTTGCTGATATTTATAGGGGCTGACATGATACTCTTTCAATAAACACAAAGTTTGAGTGTGGGATGAGTTGTTCCATCTGTAAACTAGTTCAAATTAATAATGGACAAACTGACTATGACATTGCTGTAAAGAATGTACAGATTAGATTGGTTTGGCTCAGATTGTTGCTTTGGTTTTCCAAGAAAGATCTGACTTGGATCAGATTAAAATTTAAATTTTATTGGTTAACTTGGGCTTGCCTGTCTTATGTTTACTTAGGGTTTTAGAGACATCTGTTCAGTACTGCAGTACAAAAAGGGCTGGAGTTTTGATGGGAACCATCATGTGCTTGCTGGCATCCTTTCAATCTAATTCTGATTGCCGTTTAGATCAAGCGTCATAGATTTTTATTCACATGGGGAAAATCGTATTTTTTTTGGTATTATATAAACTGTGCCATTCTCACAAAGAGATCCAATGCATTCAATGGTCTGGCAAAAAATTGGAATATTTTCACCCTATAAATTAGACAAAAACTGATGGCAAAAATGATGCTTTGCTTCAAATACCTGACATGGATATTTCTCTAGCTCTCTGGCATACTCCAGTTTACTTCTTTCTTATGATGGATACGATTCATATTGTAACCCTTTGTGGTGGTGGTGTGTGTGTGTATGGGGGGGGGTTCCCTAGGACCATAAAAGTATTTGTTAATCTAGGTTGCTCTTGCCATCCTCCTCCCCCTTCATTCTGCACCTCCCAGGGAGCGAGCTCTTTCTGTTGGGGGGCAGGGGGGGGGGGGTGACTCCTTTGTGGCCCACGTGATGGAGTGGCTCTCCTGATGTGAGTGTATATCTCATACTGGGTGTTCAACTTAAATTTACTGATTATTTCCAAAAGATCAATCACTGTCCCACAAACATTCCACAAATGAACTGTACACGTGAGCTATTTACATTGTTTCTCTGCTGGGGTGCTTGTGTACTTCTCTCTAGTTTCTGGGAGGGAGCTTGCTTGCCACTGTCTTCTCATCTGTGCAAAAACAACCCAGAAGATTAGAGAATTCTAAGGGGGAGTCCCATGCCTCAGAACTTCCTACCTGAGTCCAAAGTTCAGTCTGATCCCCACAACCTGTGTCCTGATCCCTTTGGGGTGGAGATCAGAATGGGAGTCCACGGATCTTGATGTTACAGATCCCACTTTCTCCTTTCTCTCTATGTGACCTCTTTAGGAGAGGTCACATAGAGAGGTCACAGTAAGGGTTAATAGTGCGTCGAAAACGCGCGGCCAACCACCCTGAAACTAAAAGCGCCCGCAACATGCAAATGTATGTTGATGGCCTATTAGATATTCCTGTGCGATACAGAAAGTAAAATGTGCAGTGAAGCCGCACATTTTACTTTCAGAAATCAACGCCTGCCCAAAGACAGGTTAATTTCGGCCGGCACAGGGAAAGTGTACAGAAAAGCAGAACAAACTGCTTTTCTGTTCACCCTCCGACTTAATATCATAGCGATATTAAGTTGGAGGCCCCAAAATTAAAAAAAAATAATTTGAAATCTGGCCACGGCTGTGTATTATTGATCATGTATTTTTCTTCTGCATTGTTTTTTGAAACATGGAGCATTTGGATGCTCTAATCAGTTTTTTATTTTTTGAAAGGGGTGTCCATCTCGGCTATGATGGTTATTCACAATTATGTAAGTTTTTATAAAACGGAGCTGTTAGTGAGCCAGCACTGTTAGGATCTGAGGCATTCACCCATCTCAGTATGGTTGAGTACATAGTTTCAGAGGGATAGCCATGTTAGTCTGGTATAGCAAAAATGACAAGAGGCAGGTGGCACCTTATAGGCTAACCAATTTATTGAGGCATGAGCTTTTGAGAACCAGAGCTCAATTCATCAGAGACATGAAGAGTAATATAGGAGGTGGGTAAATATACATAACTCATGATTCAATAAATGGGTTAATCTATAAGGTATAAGGTGCACTAAATGGGTGAATTTTACCACTCCCTCAACACAGTTATGGTTTGTTCTGTAACTATGCTCTAATTTGTATTTTAATGAGTGAATGTGTGAGTGCATGAGTGTATTTTATGACACACTTGGTTTGTTATTAAAGATTTCTTGGTCTCTCTTATTAATCTATAAGGTGCCACCCACCTCTCATGTCTAGCATCCTACATCTGACAGTCTAGGTTACAATATTCTGGCACTCTGGCAGCTTCCATAAAGTAGATTTATTGCTTTTGGGGTCAAGAGAATGTTGGAGGTGGGCTTAGGAGGAGTACTAAGATCTGGCCAGAGGGGGCAGAGAGCTCTGAGGTAAAGAGATTGCTGGTATTGGGTTGGAGGAGAATGCTGGGGTAAGGATCAAGGGGCAGAAAGTGCTGGAGTGAAGAAAATGTTCAGGTTGGGCAAGAGGGGCGAGTACCGGGGTGGTGCTCGAAGGATCAGAGAATGCTAAGGTAAAGAGAGTGCTAGAGTTCAGTTGGAGTCAGAGAGTGTAGATAGGGTGATGTGACAGGCCCAGTTCCTTATCAATCAAAGTTTTTAAAAATTATTCATTAATGTAAACACTCCAGCAGTCACACAAAGATGAACATTTTGGCATAAAGTACTGAGAGAAAAGATCAATAAAGAGTACTGTAGGAGACTGAAGCTGATATTTAAAAGTGCCTTATCAGCATGGAATAAGATACAAGCTAGTAATCAGCTTGCAAGTACTACCTTGTCATACAGCTTTGAAATAGTATACTGGCCCCATAAATATCTTGAAGCATTGAATGTAAAATCAGATAGCTCCTCCATGTCTATATGGTCATCTTTAAGAACCAGTGTATGCCAATATTGTGCATCTCTAGAGCTGAAGGTGATTTAAGTCTTACTGAAATTGATTATACATATAGAGATACTCCAAGAGCAGAGACACAGCTAGTAATCTTGCCAGGACCTACTGTTAAGTGCCAGAATACTGCTAGAGTGGCAGCGGGACTTCTAGATGGAGGACCGGATGGCATGGATGATGACGCCGATCCTGACTCCCTTGAGGATGGTGAAAGTCCTCAAGGATTAGAACCATTAGAACTATGCAATGGTTCTTTCATAAAGATGAACTGCCAGCTATGATTTTCCAAACCTTGAAAATGCTCAGAGTTCCTGGGGCAGATGCTGTGACTGAGCTGAAGAAAAATCCCATTGTGGTTTCCTTGCGTAAAGCCTCTTGTTTTTTCCCTGTGATGGAAGCCATTCAAGAATTAATTGATCTTCATTGGGACACTCCAGAGTTTAATTTAAAAGGAGGTCGGGTTTTGGAAGGCCTGTACCCTCTGGATCCAGTGGCAAGAGAGCATTTAATTTTTATAAAGGTAGATGCACTTGTGTGTGCAATCTCCAAGCAGACCACTATTCTCGTGGAAAAAGGAGAGGCCTTGAAGAATGCTCATGATAAAAGTTTTGAGACTATCCTTAAGCAAGCATTTGATACAGTGGCAATGACCTTGCAGATCACTTCTTGTTGTTCCCTGGTGGCTTGATCTTGTTTGCTTCTTTTCCAGGAGATCGATGACTATGGGGTGAACTCTAGGACAATTATAGAGCTACCAGCTGCTTTCTAGACAGATGGGGACTGTGATTTGTTCTGCTCTTCAGCCAGAGGAGTGGTTTCCATAGTAAAGGCCAGGCATCAGTTATGGCTGAGACCAGATTGGCCCAGGAGACCATGGTATGCAGATTTACGGCAGCTCCTGGGGGACTCATCCCTTCGACTTCCAGCACACATTAATCTGCTAAGTCAGGTTCTGGTTCTTCATGAAGATCCAACTCAGTTTTGTCTTATTGTATAGCCCTTGAGAGGGCTCGATTACTGCAATGTGGATACTTGGTAGCAGTGATTTCCATTTTGTTTGGGCTAGAAAGTTCTCCACTTCCTTGGCCTATATGTGAGTTTGGTTAGTATTTCATGTCTGGTTTGAGGATCAAGGTTCTCTCTCATGCGGCCAAGATCCCGCTCATTTTGGAATTTTTGCAGGATGGATTGAATAAAAGTTTGGCCCTTAATTCCTTAAAGGTACACATAGTGGCTCTCACCTGTTTCAGAGGACAGATCTGGATTTTCTTATGGATACTCCCACATGGCCTTATCCTATTTCAAACGGCTGCTAAGAAATCACTACAAACAAAAAGAATGAAACTGATATGATATGTTTTATTCGTGGGGGATCGCCATGCATTTCGTGAATCCACGAATAAAATGAACAGGGACTTATGCATTGCAGATTGCACATTCTTTTTTGGATTTACATAGCACCATACTTAAATTATCCTATCTGGTAGTTGTAATGGTGATGCTGCAGGCTACATGAGTGGAGGTAATGGTTGCATGGAAGGAAGCGGTACCATGATGGGCTGTGTTGGAGGAATAAGTGGAGCTGGTAAAGGTATAGCTGGAGCTCCAGCATGGGGAGGATCCATCCAGTCTGCTGGCACTGCAAACATTGGGGTGGCTGCATCCACTAGGACATCACATAGTAGGGAGCTGGTAGAGGATGTGGCGGCTAGCGGCATCCTCTGCAGCATCTCCTTCCATTCTAAAGTCTGGGTCTGCATTTCTTGCTAAATGCCCCTTAGTTTCTGCTGCATGCCCTTCATCTCCTACCTCACCACATCCCTGAAACACTGCATGTCCTCCCTTACCATGTCCTTTAGGCCATGCACCTCAGTTCTGAATCCTGCAATCTCCTCCACCACTCTGGACTTAAATGATGTTCCTCTCTGCAGGAGTAGCTTGCACCACCTCTTCTCTAGCAAAGACAAACTCCTCCTCTACTGAGCTGCCTGCCTGCTGGCCATCTGCAAGCTGTCTGATGTCTAGTGTGAGTGAAAGAGTAGCTTCTGACTGGTTTTCCTCCTCTTCTTCTGTCACTGGCTGTTATTGCTTTTGTGTGACACCCCTTTCCACCTCTGTGTCCTTCTCTAGGTTAGCAGGCAGCACCCATGAGAGCTGTCTTTCCCATTGGAGGCCACTTTGTCTCGGGCCATCGGAGTCATCACTTAGCTGTTCCACTGCAAAATGGAAAATTGTACATACTTTAAATATATATGCTATGCGGATATTTCTCTTCAAATGTATTTGACTTCCTTTCTGCCTAACAGAACACTCCATGATCCCTAATATAGTACCTCCTGCCATATCAAGACTATATAGGAATCATTCTCATGGTAAAGATATATTCCCTGGAAACACTTTTCTACCAGTATTGAAAGCCAGAGAGAGGTTACTCAATATATGTTGTGCCTCTTGTAAAGTGTTGCTTACTGGCTCCAGGAGTTGAGAATAGGAAGATCCAGTCCTGGAATTTATCCATAGCATTCATGGACTAGTAGTTCTGACTTAGCTTTCCCCTTAGAAAATCTAGATTACAAGTCCCTGAATGCCTTGGGGTAAAGCCTAGACTAGATCAACCTTTTTAGAAAATATAGAGCTAATTGACAACTTAACTCTTCAGTGCTCAGTTATCTTCATTGGGCACCAAATAATATTTTAAACACATAGCATGTCTATACTGTATGTAAGGGGTTGGTCATTTATTTCCCCTTAAAAGATTTCTTGGCCTCTTACTAACATCCTGTATGTGCCTTTAGCTGGTCTGAATCCCTCACTATTTATTTATTTTGATATTCCACTTTTTTCAGCACTTCAAAGCATATTACATTCAGGTACCATAGGTATTTCCCTATCCCCAAGGGGCTTACAATATAACTTTGTACCTGAGGCAATGGAAGGTAAAATGACTTGCCTAAGGTCACAAGGAGCAACAGTGGGACTTGAACAGTGATCTCATGGTTTATTGTTCACTGCTCTAACCACTAGGCAACTACTCTTCTCAAAAGGACAGGCTTATCCTCTCAGCTGTTAGCATAGTGACCATTTGCGATGAAGGTATTGCATTCACACATTGGGCAGGGTGTGTTCCCTGAGTGCTAACATAGGGATGGTATCTTCACAGAGTTTCAGAGGAGAATAGAGGAGAATCTTTGTAGATAAGAACTTATGGGACGTATAGAAGAGTGATAAGAGAAAGAGGTTGGGCAAGAGGTAGAGCACCCTACCAAAGAACAGTTACCAGAGTCTGAACCTGATTCCTCTGCAAGTTTCCCTAGAGTATAAGGAGAGCAAACATGACATTGTATATTAAGATTGGAGCTCAGTGTTGCGATCCTGCCCGTGAGGAGCGCGGGCAGGCTCTTACCTCGTGCGGCCAGTCGGGCCGCTGACGCTGCTGCCACCGCGTCTGTCTCTCTGCGGCCTCCGGGCTCCCCTCCAGCCGCCTTCTGCTCCGTGGTCGGGACCCCCGCTGCTGCTTCTGGCTCTCCCCGGTGTGCTCTGCCGCTCCCGGGGAGAGCAGGGCTCTTAAAATCTGCCCCTCTGTGAACTAGTATTTCTCTTCATCTTGAAATAAACCTTACATTTAACAGTATGTATCTCATAGTCATTTATATGTATCCCATGTGTTACAATATATCTGGCCAAGAATTTCTATTGAGTGTTGTTTCTTCTACCCTACCAACCCTTTGTCCTGTTAATTCAGTATGAATGGGAAATAGTTGATGACCCAGTTCCATCTGATAGACCATTGCTTAGGATGAAGGCAACCCATTGCTGAGGCAGTGAGTGGGTATCAGCAAAAGTCCTTTATAGGGCTAAGCAAGTAATGTCATCCAGGAGTGTGGCATGGATTTTCCTGCCATGGGACCTTTAAATCTGGCTGGGTTTGGCATGATGGGATGCATATTGAAGGGCATCCTGCCTCATGGCCAGTGTGGGGGCCTGGGTGAGTATGCCAGCTTGTGGGGGTATAGATAAGAGGAAGATAACAATGACTGGACAAACCTACATGGCAAGTGACCTATGCAGCTATGGGTCAGATAGTTATGGCCATAGGATGTCCTTAAAGGGAATTTACTGCTGTAGAAAAGAAATCATAGGATTAAACAAATAATGGAGACATACACCCAAATTGAATATACATTTGTAAAGTTTTTATAAAAATATTCAAATGTTAAAATATTTTCAACTTTGTACAAAATTAAAAACAATAATTTGATAGGGGTAGGACAATCTAGGGATCATCTATATACATAACAAAAAAAGGCCCAGGGACTTATGGATGTCAGGTCCTGAAGTCCTAGGATTTTGATCAATGTGGTGGTGGCCTCATGCTGATGAGCTAAAGAGCAGCTGTGAGTCACTCTGAGACTCCGTGAGATACCCTGCCACTGTGATCAGACATCTGAGGTCATCTCCAGCATGGCTGAAAGCTTCTTCAGACACCGGCTCATGGCCTGGAGCTGATGCTCCAGCCACTGAACCAGGATCAGGATCAGATGATGGTGGGAGGTCATGTGGAGAGTCTGGGTCTCTTTCAGCCAACAAGAGCTAGCGAGGCTGAATGCCTGCATCCCTGCTGGAAAGAGGGGAAAGATGGCTTCTGGAGTTGGTTCAGTGTATGGGTGTGTCTAGGAAAGGGATTATATACTCTATCAGTGGTAATAGATTTAAGGGTGGGTTCAAACATCTTGAAGAGTTTCCAGCTAGGCCTGAGCATGCCTTCCAAGTAACACTTCATGATAGTTGTGCCCATGACCCAGAGAAATGCCAAGGTCTAAGTCGTTTTGCATAAGGGTTTGTTTACGCTCAAGGCAGAGATAGGGTTTTGAGACAGATCATATTCAAATCTCCCTGATGGCCATATCATAAACTTACCTCTGGTCTCATTCCACCCTGCATGCAACCAGTCCAGCCATCTCTGATGTTTCTGGCATAGCTCCTGGGCTTCCTTCTTCAGGTCCTGTATCTATATAGAGAAATGGGAATACAAAGTTTAACTTGCACTGTGAATTTTCAAAGTGGCATATATTTATGTTTTCTACTGGTGTCTGGAGTGAGTAGCATAGCTCTTTGCATGTCCTTAATGTACCTAGAAGTAGTGTGCTGCCACCAGGCCCAAAAGTTCACCAGAACAGGGACACTCTATGAACTAGCATACTGCATCCTTTCATGAGGGAGAAGCTGGGCAGTCCTGCCAGTGGGAATATGCCTTTCAGGTAATTGCTAATGAAAAAGGGATACATATGATATAACAAAGAGCATACAACTTTGGGGAGTAACAGAAACCATATAATGGGACAAAATCTCTCCATTCTGGAAGAAGGTTTACTCTGCTATTGAGGCCACCATTAAATCTGTTACATGCCCTAGAGGAAGTTCTACACTGAGGTCAACATTCAAAGCTGGCTGTTTAAGTAACTTAGCCGGATATAACTTATCTGACTAAGTTACGATGCATATTCAGTGGCATGGCTGAAAATACGTGTATATGTGCGCACTTGGCCGGATAAGTCTATCCGGCTAAGCTTAGACCTGCTCAATGGGGCACCTAAACTTAGATGAACACTTATATGCCTAACTCCAAATAAGGGTAGTTAGGTGTGTAAGTTATACTTCTAACTCACTCCAGCCCTAAACTGCCCAATGCATGCCCACGTTTTTTGTGCATACATTTTAGGCATATAAGGGACTTGTACGGCTAAGTGGTACCTGCTGAGCATGGAAGCATATTCAGCAGCCACTACTTATCCACATAAATCCCACTTATCCAGCTAAATAGCGTTGAACGTGCTTTGAATATTGAACTCACTGTAATTAGACCTTTATGATACTAGTGACTATTGTTTTAAGTCTATGTCATCTACTTGGATTTTAGCAAAGCTTTTGAAACGGTCCCGCACAGGAGGCTAGTGAATAAAACGAGAAGCTTGGGAGTGAGTGCCAAGGTGGTGGCCTGGATAGCAAACTGGATGAAGGACAGAAGACAATGTGTGTTGGTAAATGGAACATACTCGGAAGAGAGAGCGGTGATGAGCGGAGTGCCGCAAGGGTTGGTGTTGGGACTGGTCCTGTTCAATATCTTCGTGAACAACATCACAGATGGGATAGAAGGTAAGGTTTGTCTATTTGAGGACGATACTAAGATCTGCAACAGAGTGGACATGCCGGAAGGAGTGGAGAGAATGAGACTGGATTTAAGGAAGCTGGAAGACTGGTCGAAGATATGGCAGCTGAGATTCAATGCCAAGAAGTGTAGAGTCATGCATATGGGGTGTGGAAATACGAAAGAAATGTATTTGATGGGGGGTGAAGGGCTGATGTGCATGGAGCAGGAGAGAGACCTTGGGGTGATAGTGTCTAACGATCTGAAGTCAGTGAAACAATGTGACAAGGTGATAGCTAAAGCCAGAAGAATGCTGGCCTGCATAGAGAGGAATATATTTATTTATTTATTTATTTATTTATTTATTTATTTAAAGTCTCTTTTATACCGATATCTGTTGACACATTGCATCGGTTCACAAAAAACAAAAACTTTTGGGCGGAGCCCTTACATATAACAGCAGAAAACAATTAACTTTTGGGCAGAACCCTTACATGTAACCAAAAAGAATACATTGAACAGGGGGAGGGTATGAATACTGATTAGGCGAAGTAGTATTCCAAATCAGTAAAAGGATACCACCAACTATATACATAAATAGGAGAGTACAAAGTACAAAATCAGCGGGCATTCTTAATATATATATAGAGTAATAAAAAAGGGAAGTGATTATCCCCTTGTACAGGTCCTTGGTGAGGCCTCACCTGGAGTACTGTGCTCAGTTCTGAAGACCGTATCTCCAAAAGGACAGAGACAGGATGGAGGCGGTCCAGAGAAGGGCGACCAAAAAGGTGGATGGTCTTCATCGAATGCCTTATGAGGAGAGATTGAAGAATCTAAATATGTATACCCTGGAGGAAAGGAGGAGCATGGGTGATATGATACAGACCTTCAGATACTTGAAAGGTTTTAATGATCCAAAGTCAATGACAAACCTTTTCCGTTGCAAAAAATTCAGCAGAACCAGGGGTCATGATTTAAAACTCCAGGGAGGAAGACTGAGAACCAATGCCAGGAAGTATTTCTTCACTGAGAGGGTAGTGGATGCCTGGAAAGCCCTTCTGGAGGAAGTCGTGAAGACTAAAACTGTGAATGATTTCAAAGGGGCATGGGATAAACACTGTGGATCCATAAAGTCTTGAGGATGTGAATGAAGAGGCATGGGGGTGGTTTGCGGGAATGACAGCTACTACATGGTGATTAATACCCTTATTCAATAAACATACACACGGTTAATGTGACTCCAGCATTGCTCTATGCTTCAACGGCAAGAGTAAATGTGGGAAAAAGGATTTGCATTTACAAATAAGTGTGGGAGTAGCTTGCTTGTTGCGGCAGTTACTACCCCAAACCAATTAAGCCTGATACTTCACTTTGTGTAAACAATTTTTATTATAATATGTTATAACAGTACAGACAGGATTAGAGATATACAGTTTCTTCCATATCCCAATCCCTTAATCTAACAAAAGTCAGCAATTGCAATACAATTTTTCCCCCCCAACCTCCCCCCCCCCCTTCCAGGTGCTTACTGAACGTTCATGGCAAACTGATATCCTGTTATGCTACACGAGTGGGGCCTTTCTCGGCCAGCAGGCGTTCAACAGTTAAGAATCAAGCTTCTGGCCCGATGTGGCAACGCCTGCAGGTATCCATTCCAAATCTGGAGAAATCGATGACGTCTCTGAGGGTCCATCTGAGAGGCCATGTTTTCCATCTGCATGAGACGATGCAAATGGATCCTCCACGACCAGAAGGATGGAGGTGTTGTCTCCTTCCAATTGAGCAAGACCATTTTTTTCCCCACGGCAAAGGCTTTCCGCAGGAACCAACGAGACTCAATTTGTTTAACCAAGGGATGAGGAATACAATCAAATAATATCATATATGGCGACATAGGTAATTGCTTATCCATCAAATCACTCAGATATTTTACAATCTTTCCCCAATATGAGCGGATCCCCCTACAGTCCCAAAAAACATGAGATACTGTCCCTTTAGATCCCAAACAATGGGGACAGGTGGCAGTCTGCACCAGGTACGCTCAGAATGCAATTTGCGGGGTTATATAAGCTCTATACAACAGTTTAAACTGCATTTCCCTATAGTACATGTTACTGGTAACACTGGTCAAAACTTTCATAGAGGTCGAAAATACCCCCAATGGGACCTGAAACACTCCATCTTTATTCCATCTTTCTACCGCCTGGCTATATACCTCCGTGGCCCGGCCCGTAGTAAGACCACGATAGTAGCCTGATAGGGATATAGCTTGCGTCTTATCCAACTGAAAAAATCTCGCAAGGGTTTGGAAATGGTCAGGGACTTTGTACAGAGCCGGGATGGAACTAATATAATGCCTAAGTTGCAAGTAACCAAAGAGACTAGTAACTGGGAGTCCATAGAGAGATTGAAGTTCGGCAAAAGAAAAAGGGGCCCCACCATCACTTAGAACATGACCCAACATGTTAATACCCACTAGTTTCCAGTCGCGAAACACTCTACATTGGGTCCCAGGTATAAAATGTGGATTGCCCATGATAGGCATCAAAAATGCGGTATACTCAGGGAGCCCCAGTTTTTTAGTCAGAGAACGCCAAGCTTGTCGGATGGGAGCAATTACTGTATCCGTCAAGTCTTTGTTGGGGCACATAAGTACAAATTGTATATCCAAAGGATGTACCAACGTCCGCTCTGCTATTAAACTAACAAGAGTCGACTCACCCGAGATCCAATCTCGGACGATCCGCAAATTAGCCGCTATCACATAACTTTGCAGGTCCGGGACTCCCATACCACCCCTACCCCATTTCAGTTTCAACCAGCGCAATGGGACCCTTGCCTTCTTACCTGTCCACAAAAAGATCCTAAGAAGGGAGTCCAAGGTGCCCAAATCCTTCCTATGAAGGGACACTGGTAAGTTTTGCACCACGTAGAGCCATTTAGGTAAGATGATTAATTTAAATAGATTAATACGCCCTCCCAAGGAGAGAGGAAGCTCTTTCCATAAAAGCAATTTTTCCCTTGTAACTTTCAATAGGCGGGTAATATTGAGAGAATATATAGCGCTCAGGTCGATTGACAAGATAACCCCCAAATACTTAAGCTTATTATTAGCCCAGCGTAATGGGAAATTTCCATCCCAGGTCTCCCGCAAGGTAGTTGGATAGGCCAGGGCCTCCGATTTGTCCCAATTGATGTTCAAACCTGAAAACTCTCCAAAGGCTCCAAACACCGCTAAGAGAGCCCCCAAAGACCTCGCCGGCTTGGTGAGAAAAAGCAAAATGTCATCCGCAAAAGCGGCATATTTAAAGATCTCCTTATCCGTGTGAAAATAAAACTGCACCCCACGTATGACCGGATTGTGTTGCACTACCAAAAGCAACGGCTCTAGGGAAAGTAAAAATAATAGGGGAGATAACGGGCAACCCTGACGTGTGCCCCGCTTGACCGCAATAGGGGAGGACAGTGTTCCATTAACCAATAATTGGGCCTGAGGATTATTATAAAGTAACTGGACCGCCTCCAAAAAGAACCCCTGAAACCCCATTTCCTCAAGCACCTGGAACATGTAATCCCACTCAATCCGGTCGAATGCCTTTTCGGCGTCTAGACTTACCACTAAAAAGGGGATCTTAGTACGTTGACAAAGAGTCATCGCCGCCATCACCTTCCTAATGTTCGTTAAGGTGTAACGCCGCTGGACGAACCCCACCTGACCCGGTTTTATTAGAGTAGGTAAAATAGTGCCCAGGCGATCCGCCAAAATTTTGGCTAGGAATTTATGATCTACATTCAGCAGAGAAATGGGTCTATACGCTGCGGGCTCTAGCGGATCCTTGCCTGGCTTCGGAATTAAGGTGACATGGGCCGTATTACCCATTGGGGGGAAGGAACCCTGCTGGATCCAGCTATGGAACACCGAAGGGAGAAAGTCTGTCAACGGTTCGGCTAAACACTGATAAAATTCCGCGCTGTAACCATCCGGCCCCGGTGTTTTCAATTTTTTGGCTGCCCTTATGACCTTGTTGACCTCCTCTTCCCGAATCGGCTCGTTGAGCCAACGCTGTTGTGCCACCGTGATCGACGGTAAGCTTACCCTAGCAGAAAAGGAGTCCCACTTATTCTGGTCCCAACCCCCCGCACTATAAAGCTTCGTGATACTTCACTTTGAATGCATATATAGTGCAGCTCACTGCTTCAACGGCAGGGGGAAATGAAGATAAGAGGATTTACATTCAGACAACTAGCAACAAGGACTGAATTGAATAGTCTGGGTAAACAAATAAGCGTGGGAGTAGCTTGCTTGTTGTGGCAGTTACTACCCCAAACCAATTAAGCCTGATACTTCACTTTGAATGCATATATAGTGCAGCTCACTGCTTCAACGGCAGGGGGGAATGAAGATAAGAGGATTTACATTCAGACAACTAGCAACAAGGACTGAATTGAATAGTCTGGGTAAACAAATAAGCGTGGGAGTAGCTTGCTTGTTGTGGCAGTTACTACCCCAAACCAATTAAGCCTGATATTTCACTTTGAATACATATATAGCACAGCTCACTGCTTCAACAGCAGGGGGGAATGAAGAAAGATGATTTATATTTAGACAACCAACAAGGACTAAATTGCACAGGTTGGGTAAACAAATAAGCATGGGAGTAGCTTGCTTATTGCAGCGGTTACTACCCCTAACCAATTAGGCTTGATACTTCACTTTTATGCAGCTCCAGCACTGCTCTCTACATCAATAGCAGAGGGGGAAGGAAATTAGAGCCAAAAAGTTACCAATAAGGGCCCTGACCTCAGCGGTCAGAGTAACAGATAAGTATGAGAAAAATAACTGGATGGGTCGTTTGGTCTTCTTCTGCCATCATTTCTATGGTTCTATGTTTCTAAGTCCTCTCTTGTTATTCTTACTTAGTATTTCAAACTTGCATTATATAACATTTGGAACACTTATACATTAATAGTATCCTTACATAGTTATTGACTCTTGCCCTATCTGTAATAACCTCCTACCACAAACCCTAAGCTTCAATCACCTCCATCCCCACGTCCATATATTTACCCAGTGACCCCACTTCGTTTCCAACACCCCTAAAGCCCCTCTAGTGATCTCTTATACACATCTTTAGCAGCCCTCACCCCTACTACCCACAATCTACTTAACCCACATGGGTATGATGTTGTATGGTTAAATGCATGGTTGCAGGACTTTCCAGGCCTGCTTGTTCTTCTGGAGGTTCCTCCTCACTCCTGGGATGGGGAACACATCCCTCTCATTATTCGCCATCAGGGATGCCAATCAGGCGACGTCTCTGCTGGTAAAATTGGGCTAGCTAGCTGGTGATGGCATCACAGAATGAGTCTGCCCTGGAAGAACTGGAAGTTGTAAGTCATGGAAGCATGCATGTATATGATGCATATATATATATATATATATATATATGTACATATATATAACTTTTACAGAGTTTCCCACTCTGGATGATGGTAAAAGTACAAGGGTTCTGTCACAATGCACACACTTTTACTTGTGGTTTTTGTAGAGGTATTCCTGGAATGAGGAGGCAGATGCAGCAGGCCAGCAGAGTAAAGCTTAAAGGTAGAATATAAATAAAAATAAATAAATACAAATCTGCAAATCTGCACATAAATGAAAAGTCATGCATAAATGTATGCATACCATACACACTATTGGTTTTAAGTTTGAAGTTTACATTAAGTAATTGGAAATATAGTTCTCAAATGACATGGTACAATTTCATATTAACTACATATAAGCTTGAAATAATATGGCTGAAAGATGGGAAAAGCTATGGTGTTCCAAAAAAAATGTGGGAACCGCTACATGTTTAATTGGTATCTACTATTTGAGTGCTAATCTAGGTGTTGTTGCGCCCGTCGGTTGCAGACGGCTGCGACCTTTGCTGCTCACCTCTCTGCAACAGCAATTCTCAAGGCCATGGTGGCCTCAGCCTGCAAACGCCACCTTCCCTGGCTTCCCCGGGACGGTGTGGGTGATCCCGTCCGTCTTGCATCAGGGATTACTTAGGGCATGCACGCGCGTGCCAAGCCCACTCTTATTCTCGTCATGGCGGGAACCTCGGGGGCATCCCCTCCGCATGAATTCACCCGCTACGTGTATTTATGCCATCCAGCCTATGCTTCCTATGAGTTAGCAAGGTCTTACTTCCTGCTATTCCACTCCTTTGGAGACACTTTGCTTCACTACTGTGAACTGGTTCCTGAATCCCTGGACTTAGAACACCTTAGGTACCCGCTCCTAGGGGTCCTTGTTACGTTCTGGCTATCCGCTCCTCAGAGGGCCTTCCTGCCTGGAGAATCCATTCTTCCTCATTTGGGATTCTGCCGCACGCATGTTATAAAATCCAGGGTCGGTGCGCGCAAGGGGGCTGCCGTGCAACCTTCCTCCGTTCCCTCTGCCTCCCCCCACCTTACCCTCCCTTCCCTTACCTAACCCGCCCCCCAGCCCTACCTAAACCTCCCCCCTTACCTTTGTCGGACAAGTTGCGCCTGCCTCCCAGGAGGCGTAGCTTACATGCGCCGACTGATGGCTCCGGCCATGCCCCCGCCCCGCCCCCGGACCGCCCCTGACCGCCCTCGACCGCCCCCGCCCAGCCCCTTTTTGCAAACCCCGGGACATACGCGCGTCCCGGGGCTTGCGCACGCCACCAAGCCTATGCAATATAGGCTCGGCGCGCGCAGGGGCAGGTTTTCGGGGTTACGTGCGTATGTTTCGCGCATAACCCTTTGAAAATCTAGTCCAATATCTTTATAACTGGAAACCTTGCCAAATTCATTGCCAACATCCATCACTGATGTCAGAGAACTGATCGGATTCTAGATATATACTAATTCACTTACTGTGCATCATTGACAACAAGTACAATATGATGTTCACAACCATCAGGTCCCATTATTCCTGTAAGCCCTGGAAGTTCTCTAAGCATATTTGCTATAAGCTTGATAGCCAAGGTGAATAGAAGAGGAATCTTGCTGAGTTCCCCTACACAGTAAAAAAAATCTCTGTGCAAATAACCTCTTCATTTTAGTTTGTGCCTGAGGATTATTATACAAAGATTTATTCCAGTTCAAAAAATTGGGCCCAGATCCAAAATGTTTCAAGCCAATGTACAGATAAGGCCACTATACCAATCAAATGTTTTTGGGGCTTTTTTTTTAACATTAAGAAAGAACTGTACTATTTCCTCATTGGCCTTTTGGGCAAAATGTATTAACTTGTTAGCTTGACAGATAGTGTTGGCTCCCCACCAGCCTTTTAGAAAGCCTGCTTGATCTCTGTGGACTGAGGAACAATTTTCTCCCACCAGCTGGCTAGAAGCTTAGCAACAATATTAACGTTAAAGTTTAAAAGAGCTATTGGCCTATAGTAACTACATTCCTTGGGATCTTTACCTTCTTTGTAGATAACCAAAATTGTTGCTACAGCCAGCACTTTTAAAAATGCTTGCACATGTCAAAGTACAATGAAAAGTAAGCTGGTGCCAGTTTTTACATTTCTGACTGTAGGATGGGATGGCAACCATCGATCTCCTGCTCCAATCTTCTCATGCCCCAGAGGAAGAAGGAAAATCAGGGAAGGAGTCAGAAGGGTCATTTCTCCTGCACTTCAAGTTCATAGGGTGCCTTAAAAGCTTTTAATTTGCCTTATGTTGATTTCATGTGTGACCAGTTTTTACCTTTATAATGACTAGGGATTTAATAAGCATGAAGTGGCCTATCTCACGGGTGGCCAGCTCTGGTCCTCAAGAGCCACAAACAGGCCAGGTTTTCAGGATATCCACAATGAATAGGCATGAGTTAGATTTGCATATTATGGAGGCAGTGCATGCAAATCTCTAAAATACCCTATTCTTTGTGGATATTCTGAAAATCTGGCCTGTTTGTAGCAGTCTCGTAGCCAGAATTGATTTTTTGGGTGGGCACAAGGTTAACACAGGTGGGCTGTAGGCAGGCATGCAGGTCTACTAGTTGTTTTTTTTTACTGATAAATAATGCCATGTACTGCACCCTAGAATGGCTTTCTAAGTAATTTGCAACAGCCATTATGGGTGCAAAGGAGGACAACACACTTGGGTCATTCCTTTTGGAGTTGTCCAACAATTCAAATATTTTGGAAGAAAGTTTATCATACTGCAAATAAAGTTGTGGGTTATAAAATTCCATTTTCTTCATTGGTGGCACTTTTTGGAATCTTTCCTAACTCATTCAAAAGAAATAAGGTCTCGATTCTCTGGATTACAAAAGTTTTTTTATTAGCTTGCAAAGCCATACTAACAGCCTGGAGAACTTCAGAAGGACCATCTATATTATTATGGCGTTCTTCTATAATAAATCTACTAACCATGGAAACCTTGGCTATTAATCACCTGTCTATCAAGACTAGAAGAGCAATAAATGCAGTCTGGCTTCCCTTTATTCTAACCTTACCACATGAATCTAAAAGTCTTTTTTTAAATCGTATAGATATTTGATATGTGATCCTTGTGCTTCTTCGATGCAGGGAGGGAAAGAGGGATGGGGGGAGGTAGGGTTATGGGAGGAGGGGTAAAAATATGGATAGAGTTAAGAAAATATGTACCAAATGTTATGCTTTGGTAATGTTCATTATTTATAATAAAAACAGATTTAACATAAAATAATTTACTTCAATTATTTCTAGCATTTACCAGCATTAAAAATTCCTTATTAATCAGAATTTATTTTATATTTATTGCAGTTTATAAATGCATAAGTATAGAAAACAATCAGATCCAATCATGTAATAAAACAAAAATTAATGTATTCTTTAATGAACCATCTTTAAAGAAAACCAGAAATCTTCATAAATACAATAAAATAATAATTAATAATTAAGTAAAATAATACAATGAAATAATAATTAATAATTAAGTAAAACACAGAGCTAGGGAAATTCACATTACAACTAACATGAAAAAAAAATTCAAATTCTGGTGTCACCTCAGCAAAAAATAACCCTCCACTGCTATTTTGTGAAGTATCACAAACTCTTGCAAAGAAAGAGGTATCTAGAATCTTGCCATACAGTCACAGCACTGACTCTCAGGTTTCAAATAACAGCAACCTTATGAAAAAGGAGCAATGCAAATACTACACCAGGCCCTAGAACATTAATACATCACCTACAGGAATAACAGAACAAGCTGGACTACTACTACAGAGAAACTACACACTAGCAGAAATACTGCATTTCTGTCAGACACAGGCAAAACTGAGACCGACCCTTACCTAATACAGAAATAAGAGACTATACATTAGAAACAGAAACATGCAGATAAAACCAAAATAGAAAGCCTGAGAAACTAAAATTTCTGAACAGTGGATTACTTAAGAAAGAGCAAAATACAAAAATATAAGAAATATATATTTCCAAAGATGACATATTTAAATTGCTCGTAATAATAAGACTAAAGTACAACAGATTATCAACAAAACAAATCACATTGAATTACCTTTTTTTTGTATCATTAAGTAGACCTCATACATAGGCGTAGATGTGAATGCTATTCAGCATAACGCTTTACACCAGTAGTATAATCATGGGTCAGAAATTAATTTTATATGCTTAGTGAGTCCAAAGTGAAAAGAATTCAATGTTGATGTAGCATGACATTTCTCATTGTATTCATTGTTGCAGAATTTCTTAACGCATCATAGTAATGACAACATTCAATTTCTTAAGATAATGTAGGAATGTGAAGAAACACATTACTTCCATGTTGGTGAAAATGCCACGAAAATCATCTCACATACATTTGGATCCTTGATGAAGGCAGATGCCGAAACACTGTCCGTGTCGGGCTAGTACACCTCAAGCCTTGTAACATCTTTAACTCTCAGGCGTTTCTTCAGATGCAAAAAAGCTAAGTAGCTACATTATCTTAAGAAATTGAATGTTGTCAATACTATGATGAGTTAAGAAATTCTGCAACAATGAATACAAAGGGAAATGTCATGCTACATCAAATTTGAATTCTTTTCACTTTGGACTCACTAAGCATATAAAATTCTTTTCTGACCCATGATTATACTACTGGCGTAAAACTTTATGCAGAATAGCATTCACATCTATGTCTAAGTATGAGGTCTACTTAATGATACAAACATAACTCACGGTGATTTGTGGTACTTTAGCCTTGTTATTATTACGATTTTATACACGGCTACTACCTGTCTATAAATTTTGAGAGAGCAGTTGTGTTGCTTATATTTAAATTGCTAACATCTCAAAATAATTTTTTTTTTTTTTACTTTTGTTGTCTGATCTTTGTATTTTTCTAATCAGTTGGTCCTGGTGACTTTTTCTCATTTTTTCTCTTGTTGCTCATTTCCTAATTCCTTTTCAGTGTCTTTCTTCTATTACTGTCTTCTTCCCTTCCACATACACATACACACATACACGCTTTCTCTTACAGACTCCCACTCACACACTCACGCTCTCACTCTCATATGCTCTCCCCCACACACACACAAGCTCACATTCTCTGCAGACACACATACAAGCTCTCACTTTCTCACCCCTCCCCAGGCTTATATTCTTATGCACACACAGACGCACATCCAGGCACCCATTCTCACCCACACACATAAACCCAGACTCCCATTCTCACCTACAAACCCATGCTCCCAGTCTCACCCACACATACACACATTCAAGCACCCATTCAAGTAGCTGGGTTCAAAAAAGGTTTGGATAAGTTCTTGGAGGAGAAGTCCATTAATGGCTATTAATCAATTATACTTAGGGAACAGCCACTGCTATTAATTGCATCAGTAGCATGGGTTCTTCTTAGTGTTTGGGTAATTGCCAGGTTCTTGTGGCCTGGTTTTTGGCCTCTGCTGGAAACAGGATGCTGGGCTTGATGGACCCTTGGTCTGACCCAGCATGGCAATTTCTTATGTTCTTATGTTCACCCATTCTTACCCACATATTCAAGCTTCCATTCTCACCCACACACAAACCCAGACTCCCATTCTCACCGACATATACACATATTCAAGCTCCCATTCTCACCCACACACAAACCCAGGCTCCCATTCTCACCCACACATTTGAGCTCCCATTCACACACATATTCAAGCTTCCATTCTCACCCACAGACACACCCAGGCTCCAATTTTCACCCATATACCCAGGCTCCAATTTTCACCCACACACACACACTCAGACTCCCATTCTCATCCACACATACACATTCAAGCACGTGCACAGCTTCCGCTTCCTCCCCCCAAAGCAGGAAGATCAGCTGGCCTCTCCTGCTGCCACCGGCCTCCTTCTATCTTCGGGCATTGGGCTGTACGGCCTGCTGATCTTCCTGCTTGAGGGGGGAGGGGGAGGAAGTGGAAGTTGTGCGCTGCGCTTCCACTCCCCCCCCCCCAATAGGAAGTTCGGCGGGCCGTACGGCCCGAAGATAGCAGGAGGACGGTGGCAGCAGGTGAGGCCAGCTGATCTTCCTGCTTTGAGGGGAGGAAGCAGAAGCTGTGTGCGGCACTTCCGTTCCCCCCTCCCCCCCAAACAGGAAGATGGGTTGGCCATACGGCCGCAGCAGCACTTCCCCATGTGTGCAGTGATGGCGTGCGAGGTGTGAGTTCTCTTGTTCGCTGTCGTGGGGATGGGATCCCGCTGTCGCGGGATCCCATTCCCACGACAGCCCATCCCCCAGGGTGGGCCTGGGTCTAAGTTGGGTGGGCTACGCCACAGGTTTGTAGCTCTCGAGGATCAGAGTTGGCCACCCCTGGCCTAGTCCTCTAAGAGGTCTTAGTTGTAGCATCTTGACCTTCAGGCTGGAGGGTGAGGGGAAGGGAGGGTTTCCATTGGGGCACTGTAGACCCTTTATTCTACATGCTGAGTTGTGGGAGGGCTACAATTCCCATGTACTAATCATCAACAAGTGAAAGGGCTAGGCTATTTAGCGTGAAGGATTTCAAAAAGACAATAAATACTTTTAAATCTCACCTAGTATGTTAAAAATGTAACAGCTGATCTGAGGCAGTGGGAAATAGTGAGCATGGAGAGCATACCATGCTATTTCCTGTGGACTCAGTATGATCTCATTTTCATATGATGCTCCCTCATTTAAATATGGGCAAGTAAGAATTGTATCCCTTACGTATTAATGTTTTAAGGAAGTACCTTACAGGTGATGAATATAAGTTTATCCAGCTAACTAGTCTAGGGCATAGCGGCTCAATATCTACCTCTACATTTCCTATGACATGAGATTTCTGAATGAGTTTCAATCCTGAAAGACAGGACCCTAAAGCAAAAGTCATGAGAAACCTCTGCAATGTTTCCTAAATAAATAAAACAGTGGAAAGTTTCTGTAACTTTCTGAAAGTTTGTTCCATTATGTTAACATGACAGTCAAGCTTTAGTAAACCAAAGTCTAGACTATTCAGTGACATGAGGAAAATAAAGACCTCTAAGACAAACTGTATAAAATAGTATATAATTGACATGGTGGTATACATTACTTAAAATAAATTAAATCTTATATTGGACTTAAATTCTTAAGACACATAATTAGTGTAACCTAAGTAACTCTGAATCATCCCAGAAAAATAAACAAACTTGCATCTGTTTCCTTACTTCCAAAATGTGGGCATTTATTTTCTGTCCTGGACTTTGCTACCATAATTCCTTATTATTATAATACCTCTGAACTATCTTGCCAGGTTTTCTGCTTCTACAAACCAACAAATAGTTCAATTTTCAGTAAGCAGTTGAGCCACAAAGATAGTTAGGTAACTTTACCTCAGTATCTTTAGTCAAATTTCTACCTGCACCTAACCAGGTTTGCAATTGAAAATTCACCAACAACAAATCTAATTCGACAATATGAGGGACATTTTCAAAAGCCGCATACCCGGGTAAGTTGCTATTTACTCAGATAAAATGTCTTTTACAAAGTTTTCCACTCTGGATTTGGGTAAACGTATGAGGTTTGTGTCACAATGCACACACTTTGGGCCGGATTTTAAATGCCTTGCACGCGTAAATCCGGCCGGATTAAACTATGGGTAAATATGTTTAGCTTTTTACCCTGAAGGGGGAGATTTTCAGTCCCTGTGTGCAGCTAGTAGGGGTGTGCATTCGTTTTCAACGTATATGTAAAACACAACGTAATTTTTTTTTTTAACTTAAAAAAGTGATGAGGCGAAAACGATCGGATTTCCAACTTATTCAACATAGCTATGTTGAATAAGTTGGAAATCGCGATTGTTGATCCTAAATAAAAATTTAAACCCCTCACCCTCCTTAATCCCCCCCCAAGACTTACCAAAACTCCCTGGTGGTCCAGCGGAGAGTCAGGACGCCATTTCTATATTCCTTTGCGAGGAGCACGTGACGTCGGCGTCACGTCGGAGTGACGCGGACGTCACGTGATTCCCCGCGCGTTCGCTCCGGGACCCTCGTTGGACACAACCGGAACTTTTGGCCAGCTTGGGGGGGTCAGGAGGCCCCCCCAAGCTGGCCAAAAGTTCCGGTTGTGTCCGGTTGTGTCCCGGAGCGAACGCGCGGGGAATCACGTGACGTCGGCGTCATGGACTTATGAACATAAACTTTTTGTCTGCACATCCCTAGCAGCTAGTAGACTCATGGGTCTTGTGTACTATGTGTCTACAAGCTCATTGTGAAAGGGAAACTCTCTGCAGAGTTTTTATTTGAAATAAAGCAGGGAAATAAGTACTTTCAGAGTTTTCAAATACAAATTCCCTGCCTGTTCATATGTACAAGGAATTAAAAGTTAACTGTCCTCATGGACTTTACTAGGATATCCTTTGCACCAACCCTGGCACAACTGTGACACCACCCCTTTTCCTTCAAAGAGGGAGAGAAATAATTTTGAATGGAGTTTGCTAAATAAGTAAACATTCATTTACCAGTGGAGAATCCCTTTGAAAATTGTTCCCTAAATCAAGTTGATATGGTTAGAACACGTTCATAGAATTCCTACTACTCAATTACAAATGTTAGTGACATCAAAAGAGAGACTCTAAATTTAAGAACCATGATCATTAAGGTTAGATATAATGTGGTAAAGTTGATAATGCAATACACAGGCTAAAATCCCACATAAAGGAGGGTGTTATATTTTTGTTTTCCAAAGATACACTTTTTAAACATAAGATATGAATATTTTTGTTTTCTAAAATAAAAAAATATATTTCTCCTCATTTTTGGTCAGTTGAACTTTATGTAATCAAAGAATATATTTCTCCTAATTTTTGGTCAGTTGAACCTTATGTAAATGAGCATCTATGTTCTTCAGAAATACAAAATAGGGAGCTGGCTTAGCATTTCAGTACTATTGCTGTATGCTGCTGTGTGGAAGTCGCAGCTTCAGTTCCCACTTCTGACTGCTACTCTCCAGGATGGTAGGGGCTGAAGATGCTACAGAAGTGGTATACATAGCGCCTGGGGGGCAGGGAAAAGGCAGGGAGTCTCTGTCCTCTTTCAACAGTGATGCCTAATGTCTAGTGACCAGACTTAGAGGTAGATTTTAAAAGCCTTGTGTGCGCAAAAAGGAGTAAATTTGTACAATGCACCCACTACTATGGCTGGGTTAAGTTTGTGTCGAGAGAGGGAAGTTTTAAAATAGGTGAAAACTTCCCGGGTAGTTTGTGAATGAAGGCTCCTGGTTCCGTAACCCAAGAGGTTGGTTCTGAATTAGCTAGAAGCTCACCAAAGGAGCAGGAGGAAAAACTTCTGGGCCAAAACCAACAAAACCCCGAGCATGTCCATGGAGCTTCATAAATTACTGGAAGCTTTAAACTGCTGCCATTGCAGATCCTTAAAAGGTCAACTGTAACCCACATGCGTTGGATAGCACCAGTACAATTTCATGTGGTATCAAGACTGCAAACATTTTACCTGGCATGTATTAAAAGATTCCCTTCTGCAAGTCTTTTAGATCTTATAAAAGGAACATTCTTGAATTTGTGCATGTTTGGGCATGAGGGCATTCTCCATGCTGAAGTAACACTGCGGGGTTTTTATAGCTTTATTGTGTGTCAATGTGACATCTGATGTAACTACAAAATAGTGATTTCGGAAAGCAGGCAGCAGAGTGCCATGATACCACAATGATGATTTTTTTCCAAGCTCTACTAATATTTCCAAGCTGAATAATCATGGACGATTAATACATTATAAACATCGTTGTGGCAAAAAGATTGTGGTTCATTTGGATTAAGTAGTCCTTTCATAGTTGCCTCTTATGCTTAAGAAACTTACACAATTAGGTTTCTTCTTGCTGGAAATAACAGCCTGCCTTTTTGCAATATGCATTAAGCATATTGAGTGGGCTGTGCTACAAAAGAGTTGAGTACATTGCAATGCAAGGGGAGATTCCACCACCACTTCTAGTATGTGTAACTGTTTTGTAGATAAATGGAATAATTTGTTTTCAAGTCAGTTCAGAACCTTTCATAAGTATTAAATACAGCAATATAAAAAAAGGGCTATGATATTGTTACATAATCCAATTAAGTGCCTCTCTTCCCAGGGAAGCTAGATAGTGGACTGTCTCTAATCTTGCTGAGGTTAGCAATGATCAAACATTATTACCATCTGAAAGATATTTGATTGCCTCTGTGATATAAATTGGTTCTTTCATATCAGTTCATAGTAGATGGTAGGCAAGTATGGCTTCAAAATAGAGCCTTTTCAACTGCCTTGCTCAACTACGGAATTCTCTTCCATCTTCATTAAGAGACGTCAATCTTTTGGGGTTTAGAAAAGGGTTTAAAACATGGTTAATGACCTCTAAAATTGAGAATGTCAGAGGTGGATCAGAGTGCAATTTATTTTGTTCTTGGTAGGGCAGGTTGCAATGTTGGACTGTCTTTCATAATTTTATAATGTTTATTTATATTTGTTTCTATTGTTTAATATTATTTAATCATTGTATTTTAAGTTTTTTGTATTTGACTTTGTCTGGAAAGTTATTCAGAAATGGAATAAAATGAAATGGAAAAATGTGACCAATGATAAATTTTCAGTTCAGTTCAGGGAAATCAAACCAAAATGGGCATTCTATACCAAAATAATTCTGAAATATTTTTGGCTCATTTGATTTGATCCCATTAAAACCTATTTTCTGGTGGCAATATTGCATGCATGTTTTGTGCTGCAAGCCAGTCAGATTGGTGGGGATTGGGGATGGGACAATGAAGGAATAGGAACAGTCATGTTTAAACTCTTTTTCAAACAGCCTGTCCCAGGTTATACATGTCATGAATTAATCAATATTTTATAAATGAAAATGAAACTATGGTTCCTTTGAGCATTGACCATTTTGTTTTGTCATTCCTTTGTTGGATCTGAGAGAGAAAACACAGATATTCTGAAGCTCCTTGCTTCAAAACTTAGAGTGAGGCAGGCAGGCACAAATAACAAAGTAAAGGAAGGGAGAGAGAGATTTAGGTAGGGCTGGGGGGCAGGTTAGATAGGGGAAGGGAGGGGAAGGTAGGGGGGTGGAGGGAACGGGGAAAGCCATCGGGGCTCCCCTAAGGCTTGGCACATGCAAGGTGCACTAGTGTGCACCCCCTTGTGCACACCGACCCCAGATTTTAGAACATGCACGCATGTTATAAAATTGGGTGTACATTTGTGCACACCGGGTAGTGTGCACAAATGTAGGCCACGAGCGCAGGTTTTAAAATCTGCCCCACTGTGTGCAGCAGTGGTTTGAGGTGCTACTTAGTATCAGAAGAAAGTCTATAATCCCTGTAAAAGAATATAGTATGTATCAGCAGAATAAGACTACCACTACAGCTGACACTGTGCCAGTGACTGTAAGAAAAATACATAGAGATTGAGTATTTCTTGCAGTGTGTACTTGCAGAGGCAGCCTTCTTCTTATTCTTTCAGAGGCTGCCTTCTGCTTACTCTTTATAAAAGGATGAGTGTTAGTGTACTAATTATTGTGAGTATGTGACACATGGACTAAGGGGTAGATTTTCAAAGGGTTACGTATGTAGGTTATGCGTGTAACCCCCAAAAACCTACCCCAACCCCCCCTGCGTGCGCCGAGACTATCTTGTGCAAGCCCCAGGACACATGTAAGTCCCGGGGCTTTCCTGGGGGGGCATTTTGGGGGCATGTTGGGGCTTTCCTGGGGGGCGTGTTGGGGCGTGTCATGGCAGCGCATCATCTGGGGGCGTTCCGGGGGCCACGGGCATGGTTCCAGCCCGGGGGCATTCCAGGGGCATGGCTGTGGCCTCCGGACCAGCCCCCAGACTGGAACATGGCTCGCCGGCAGCCGCTTCGTGAGCGCAAGTTACTCTCTGAATATCTGGTGGTTCTCCATAGCCTCTGCCTTTTGGCTTTCCTAAGCCTTCTTGTTTCCCATTTATCTTGTGGCTACCCTAAGCCTTCTTGTTCCCAAATTTGCTCTATGGCTTTCCTATCCCTTCCTGTCTCAAGCTTGCTGTCTGGCTTCTAAGCCTCTGTCTCAAGCTGGCCCTGTGGCTTCCCTAAGCCTTTGTATAAAGCTTGCCCTCTGTTTCTCTAGCCTTCTATCCCAAGTTTGCCAGTATCAGTAATCTCTGTCTTGTTCCAGTGTTTCACCCCTGACCTTGGTTCCTGCCTGAGCTCCAGTCCCACCAGACATCAGCCTCTAGCTCTGCAGCCTGCATCTCAAGTCCACTCTGGCTTCTGTCTCTAGTCTTGTCTGACATAAGTCTACAGCCTGCAGCCTGCCTCTTCAGTGCTGCCTGACATTTGTTTCCTGTCCTGCAGCCTGCATTACCAGGCCTGTTCAGCTTCACCTGAGCTTGCTTCTCTCCCCTCCAGATTCCAATCCAGCTTTAGCCTTAAATCTCCTCCCTTGTTTAAGTCCGGCCGGCCACTAGAACCCAAGGGCTCAACATGCAGGGAAGGTGGCTGGTATAGCCAAAGATCTCCTAGCCTAGTCTTCTCCTGGAGTCCTGAACTGTTTCTTTGAGAGTTCCCCAGCTGAGCTGGGTCCTCAACCCTAACAATGCTCTAAAGCAGATCTAAAGCATTCTGGCCTTGTGTAGCTGGTTAATTTGCTACTTATCCGGATATCTTCAAAAGATATCCAGATAGATAGCACTGTATCAGATTTAAAACGAGGGAAAAAAAATCAAAGGGCCCACAGCTCCCAATCTAATGTAAATTATGTAAATTTAAATGCCTAGTCTATCGCTGTCTAAATATACTATTGCTGACTATCCCTAAGTCCCTGCCCCCTTTTTCCATTTTTGCTTTTAAAATTTCTATCCCCCCCCCCCAAGATCACCTTTCTACCCCGATCAGTTTGCTCCTCGCTACGTGGGACCATTCCCAGTTCTTCAGCGTACTGGCAATGTCACCTGTTGTCTGAAGCTACCACCTGGTCTCCACATTCATAACGCGTTCCACGTTTCACTGTTGAAACCACTCATACTCAGCGAATTTTCTTCCAAGACTCAAGATCTACCTGTCATCAATGCAGAAGACGACTTAGAATACAAAGTCGAAGAAGTCCTGGACATTCGTAAAAGAGACAAGACTTTTGAATACCTTGTAAAATGGGAAGGTTTCGGCCCTGAAGAAAACTCTTGGGAGCCTCAGACCAATGTCTTGGACAAAGAGATGCTTCGTCAGTTCCACCTCTCGCATCCTTCAAAACCTAAGCCTGGTACCCAAAGAGGAAATCGCCCTTTGAAGGGGGGTACTGTTGTGTCCGTCGGTTCCCGACACCCTATCTCCACCCTCCTTACCTCTTTGGCACCTCCCTCTTTCGCCCGAGGGAAGATTGGCTGCCACGGCGTCCTTCTGCCGAAGTCCTCCGGCGTCCCTGGACTGGCTAGATGTTGCAACCTGCCATGTTTCCTGGAGGCCTAGGGGCATGCGTGTGGTGCAGCCCCGACTGAAGTACCAGCGATGGCTTGAACCTCAGAGGCGTCCCCCTGAGATGACGTCACCAGCGACGGATATATAAGGTATTAGAATTTGCTAACAGATGGAGTTAGCAAAGAGGTTACTCTACCTAAGCTAGTCTGCCTCCTTGGACTTAACACAGATACCCACTCCTCGGGGGCCTCACTCTCTCCTTTGTTTTTCAGATGACAGTCTGGAACCGGTACTCGCTCCTCAATGGCCCTCATTCCCAGACTTGCTCCGTATTCTCTTCTGCCTGGAAGTCATCACTTCCAACTACATCAGTGAGTTACCATTGCTCTCTCAGAGTTTTCCCTGGAACCAGGTACTCGCTCCTCGAGGGCCTATACATTCCAGCTCCTGGGCTTCTATGAGACATTGTGTGAGTGTTACCATCAGGTTCGGTACATGAACTCTGCATACCTTGCCTACTCACTATATTTCAGTTTCTCTACAGCTCAGCCTCCAGGGATCACTGTTCCAGTATCTGAGGGACTACAGCCCAGTCGGGCATTCCAGCTCACTACTGCCACCTCTGGTGGTTCAGTATACTGTCTAATAAAAGAACTAGTCTGTGTCTGTCCCCTAACTCTAAGCCTGACCGGTGGTCCCTCTCAGGATCTTCCCCCGGGGGTGTGGTCATCTGTCACTGGTCCAAGGATCCACCCACAACTCTACTAAATAACAACAGTTAGTTCTGTCTTAGCTTCCACTTCAGTGCTGCAGGGGAGAGATGAAACTGATGATAATGATGAAGAGGAAGAGCAGTCAGCACAGGCACAGAGTGTGACTAATGCCCCTGGCATTGCTTCTCAGGGTGCACCCAGTACTTCAGCTCCAGTGCCAGCATCCACCCCAAAGAGATCATGAAAGATATCTGCAGAGGACCCGTGTTTTGCTCGGTGTAATTACTGTGGCAGGGCTATTAGCAGAGGCAAGCAAATGGGACATCTATCTAATTTTGGCATGACGCATCATTTGAAGAGGCAACACCCAACAACAGTACTGCCATCTGGGGATGGTGGCAGTACCAGTCAGGGGACCCCTTTTTCCAGGCAGCGTAAAGTGGTTGAAAAGGATCAGAGTCACCCCATGCCCTCAGCCCCTTCTAGCAGTCAGGTGGCAGGCCAGGAGCCCCCTGCCATGTGGCAGAAGCGACAACCCACCATGGTGGAAATGGGGTGGAGTGCGGTAATGCTATCCCAGGGTAGGAGGCAGGCAGCCTCAAAAGTTGTAACTAGGAGCATTGGGGAAATGATTGACCTTGATGACCAGCTCTTGCAGATAGTGGAGAATGTGGGTTTCAAGCATTTTCTGAAGGCCGTACCTCCAAATTACAAAGTCCCCTCCAGAACCACATTTAGCATAAAGGTCATCCCCAGCCTGTACAAGCAGTGTTGCAGTCGCATCCAAGCACTGCTAGCTAAGGCAGAGGGGAGTGTGCATTTCACCTGCGATATCTGGACCACCATGAATGCTGCACACTCTTACCTCTCCCTGACAGCACACTGGTGGGACCTGGCTGAGGCAGGGGCAGGCAGCAGCTTTATTAGTGAACAAGTATCAGGGTGGAGCTGGGCTTTACTGCATACCCACCTGACGAACCAGGCCCATACCGCCGCCAGTATTCTAGCATGCATTAGAGAGATGCTGGAGGGCTGGAAGCTACACCAGCAAGACAGGAATCCTCAGGCATGGTTCTTTGTCACAGACAATGTGCAAACATGGTAAAGGCAATAACTGACGGGCACTTTCAGAACATCCAATGTTTTGCAAATACTCTGCACCTGGTGGTAAAGTCAGCTCTGGGGTTGGAGTCCAAGTACCAAGAGAATGAATACCTGCAGGACTTAATACACAAGTTCATGGACATAGCAAGGCACTTCCACAGAAGTGTGAAGGCGGGGCAGGTTCTTCGACTAAAGCAGAGTGATTTGGATATGCCTCACAAGCGTCTCATTCAAGACATTGCCACCTGGTGGAATTCTACCTATATGATGCTGCAGAGGTTAGTGGAACAGCAGACACCCCTTCATGAACTTTCTGGTTCAATGGACATAGGTGTGCAGAATCCCCTAGGGCATCATGATTGGTTAGTCATGAGTCAGCTGGTAAAAATCCTTCAGCCCTTCAAGGATGTCACGGAGGAGCTGAGCTCCAGAAGTGCCCCCTTGGCTGACATCATCCCTATAGTTGATTTCCTGGATGAAAATTTGGAGGGCTTTAAACAGGAAGAGGGAATGAGAGCTGAGGTGCTGAATTGTCTGGACATTTTGCAGCAGCAGATGCAAGAGAGATTAAGGCCTTTAACAGAAGAGCACACATACATGGTCGCCACAGTCTGTGATCCCCATGTAAAAGAGAAACTCGCCCTACAGTCCAATTGTTTCTCATTTGTGAAGGACCTGCTGTTAGCAAAAGTCCATGATCAGGAGCGCCATAGGCAGAGACAGATTAGGAATGAAGCAGAGGAGGAAACAGCGGTGGTCACTTCAGAGAGTTATGCTAGCCCAAGCATGAGCTGCACTCTGTCAGTGACAGCTATACCTCCTCCTCCTCCCGTGCACCAAAGGCATGTTGCCCATAAATATTCATCTTTTGTGCTATGGGCTAGAGAGAAAGCAGCTGGCATGAGTGACTCTCAGCCCACCCAAGCAAAGGAGACACTAGCACAACTGTCAGTGACATGGTATCTCTCAGAGCCCACAGAGATTATGCAGACAGATCCACTGGCATATTGGGCACACAAGTCCACTGTCTGGCCACATCTAGCCAAAGTGGCTTAGCGATATCTGTCATGTCCACCAACCAGTGTGCCCAGTGAATGTGTCTTTTCAATGACAGGGGATATCATGAGCCCTCACCGCTCAAGGCTGGCACCAGAGTTGATGGAATTGCGAGTGTTTTAGAAACTAAACCTGCCTTTGCTTGGGTTTCCAAATTTTCCCTGTGAATGGCAAGATGAATAAAATGCTGTGCCTGTCCATCCATTGTCCAGGACGCATATCCCTACAAGGGCCTGACCTCAAATGCTGTGCCTGTCTGAGTTTAGTTTAGTTCTTTCCAGAATATTCTTTTCCTGTTTTGCAACATTTGGAATGTAAGAACATAAAAAGCTGACTTCAGATGTTTGGAGCTTACATAGTTCATATGCTCAATAGTTCTCCTGACCTTCATAATATGGGCCATGTTCCCGAAATCTTTATTAGGTGCCAACAGTAATGTTTCTAGTATGATAGAAAACTGGTGGTAGTTTCACTCTAGTTCATCCTCTGTCTGTTTACAGAGGCACTGTGTAAACCTAAAAAATCAACATAGGTTGATATTGTAGATTTGGACTTGAGTAGCAGTTTTCTTACTTCTGAGAGCTCTTCATGTTCCTTTGTCATCAGCTGAAGTGCATAAGTACAATTAATAACTTCTGGGTATTCACAAATAATCTCCAGCTCACTCTTGCTTCATAAATGGCAGTCTCTATTGCTCTACAAGCATCCTCTGTTGAATTATCTTTCAGAAATTAAAAAGATGCCATTTTCTTCTGGCAGTGAACCAGTTCAAGAAGAAGTGACAGATCAAACCACAACATACCTGCACAAAGGAAATCCTCGAATGCTGTGCCTATCCGTGCAGGCCTTATGTCCCTACATGGGCTTGACCTCTAATGCTGTGCCTGTCTGTCCAGGTTTTATGTCCCTATGTGGGCTTGACCTCTATCCTCGAATACTGTGCCTGTCCATCCAGGATTTATGTCCCTAGGTGGGCTTGACCTCTATCCTCGAATGCTTTGCCTGTCCGTCCAGGCTTTATGTCCCTAAAAGGGCTTGACCTTGAATGCTGTGCCTGTCCATCCAGGATTTATGTCCCTACATGAGCTTGACCTCTAATCCTGTGCCTGTCCATCCAGGATTTACGTCTCTACAAGGGTTTGACCTCGAATGCTATGCCTGTCCATCCAGACTTTACGTCTTTACAAGGGTTTGACCTCGAATGCTGTGCCTGTCCGTCCATGCATTACGTCCCTAAGAGGGCTTGACCTCTAATGCTATGCCTGTACGTCCAGGCTTTATGTCCCTAAAAGTGTTTGACCTCGCATGCTGTGCCTGTCCATCCAGGCCTTACGTCCCTAAAAGGTTTTGACCTCGAATGCTGTGCCTGTCTGTCCAGGCCTTACGTCCCTAAAAGGGCTTGACCTTGAATGCTGTGCCTGTCTGTCCAGGCCTTACGTCCCTAAAAGGGCTTGACCTTGAATGCTGTGCCTGTCTGTCCAGGCCTTATGTCCCTATGTGGGCTTGACCTCTAATGCTGTGCCTGTCCGAGGCTTATGTCCCTAAAAGGGTTTGACCTCGAATGCTGTGCCTGTCCATCCAGACTTTACGTTTCTACAAGGGTTTGACCTCAAATGCTGTGCCTGTCCATCCAGGCCTTACGTCCCTAAAAGGTTTTGACCTCGAATGCTGTGCCTGTCTGTCCAGGCCTTACGTCCCTAAAAGGGCTTGACCTTGAATGCTGTGCCTGTCTGTCCAGGCCTTACGTCCCTAAAAGGGCTTGACCTTGAATGCTGTGCCTGTCTGTCCAGGCCTTATGTCCCTATGTGGGCTTGACCTCTAATGCTGTGCCTGTCCGAGGCTTATGTCCCTAAAAGGGTTTGACCTCGAATGCTGTGCCTGTCCATCCAGACTTTACGTTTCTACAAGGGTTTGACCTCAAATGCTGTGCCTGTCCATCCAGGCTTTACGTCCCTAAAAGAGCTTGACCTAATGCTGTGCCTGTCTGTCAACATTTGGAATGTAAGAACATAAAAAGCTGACTTAAGATGTTTTGAGCATCCATATTTCATATGCTCAATAGTTTTCATGACCTTCATAATATGGGCCATGTTCCCGAAATCTTTCTTAGGTGCCAATAGTAATGTTTCTAGTACTATAGAAAACTGGTGGTAGTTGCACTCTAGTTCATACTCTGTCTTCTCATAGTTTACAGAAGTCAACATAGATTGATATTTTAGATTTGGGCGTCAGAACCCTCGATGCAAAGGGAGTCCTAAGTCTCTGGCAATTCAAAATACTAATCCTTTACAGCATGGATCCTTAATTAAAACAAACATGCTTTGAAGTCTCATGCTCCACTCTAGGGCCAACCCATTCCGGGAAGCCCCTTTCCTGCTCAAAGGAAAGGGAACTCTCCCCGGGCCGGGTAGCCAGCCAGCCTGTCTCTTAGTACCTGTTGACCCATGTTGAACCGCTGTTCACATGGCACCCTACTCTACATCGCCACGCTTTGAAGGCTCATGCTCCACTCTAGGGGCCAACCCATTCTGGGGAGCCCTTTCCTGCTCAAAGGAAAGGGAACTCTCCCCGAGGTAGACGGACTATCTCTTAGTACCTGTTGACCCATGTTGAACCGGTGTTCACATGGCACCCTCCTCCACCTCAGCCTTGAAAATTCTCATTTGTATATCTGCTAACTCCACCAGATTTTAAAAGACTAGCGAGAGCTCACTAGACGCCAATGGAAACACACCACTCTAGGGGTGAACCCATTCTAGGGAGCTCTTTTCTGCACAAAAGAAAGGGAACTCTCCCCAGGGCCAGCCTGTCTTGCCCCTATCAAAACCACAAGGACTAGACTACTGTTGTGTCCGTCACTGCTTGATGCCCTCACTTCGCCCTCTTTACCTCTGTGGCGACTCCCTTCAGGTCTGATGGATTGTTAGCTTCCGCGGAGTCTTCTTGCCATCTCCCTCCGGTGTCCCCGGACCGACACGACACTGCGGATGTGCCATGTTCTTAAAGACTTAGGGCGCGCACTCTCCAATTGATGTACCAGCAAGGGGGTGAACCTCGGGGGCGTCCCCCTGAGATGACGTCATTCACTTCCAATATAAAAGGTCTCAGTAATTTCTAGCGAATCGAGTTAGCAAGGGTTGGGTTACTATACCTAAAGCTACTCTGCCTCCTCGGACTTACCAGGGGTACCCACTCCTCAGGGGCCTCACTCTCTTTTCTTTATTTCAGATTGGACTATAGGAACCGGTACTCGCTCCTGAAGGGCCCATGTTCCTGACCACTCTGAAGATTCTCTACTGCCTGGAAGCTATCGCAGAATCAGACATTTGTGAGTTACCACCTCTCTCTCAGAGCTTTCCCTGAAACCAGGTACTCACTCCTCGAGGGCCTAACCCTTTCTAGCTACTGAGCTTCTTAAAGATATTATGTGAGTTTTGTCATCCAGTTCTGGCTATGAGCACAGCATACCCTGTCTACTCACTATCTATAGTTTCTCTACAGCTCAACCCTGGGATCACTGTTCCAGTATCTGAGGGACTTCAGCCCTGCCGGGCATATTGGCTCACTACTGCCACCTCTGGGGGTTCTACTAACCTGTCTAATAAAATAATTATCTGTGTCTGTCTCTATACTCCAGCCTAGCCGGTGGTCCCTCTCAGGATATCCTCCTGGGGGCGCAGTCATCTGCTATTGGCCCAAGGATCCACCTGTCTACATTCCTCTACAGCTGAGTGTCCTCTCCAAGAACTCTGCTGGTAACAGATTGCTACTCCTTCTCCATCAGGAGTCTTCAGCAACAGATTCATTACAGATTGCTACTCCGCAGTCTATACCTAACAGATTGCTAACTCCTCCCTTCCTCAGGAGTCGAAGCATACAGACTGCTAACTCTCAGCTCTAACACAGAGCTTTTCTAACAGATTGCTAACTCCTCCCCTTCGTAGGAGCTAGTTCATATTAGAGATGTGAATCGTGTGATCGATCGTCTTAACGATCGATTTCGGCTGGGAGGGGGAGGGAATCGGATCGTCGCAGTTTGGGTTTTTTAAATATCGTGTAAATCGTGTAAATCATGTAAATCGAAAACCGGCAACCTAAAACATCCCTAAAACCCACCCCGACCCTTTAAAATAAATCCCCCACCCTCCCGAACCCCCCCAAAATGCCTTAAATTACCTGGGGTCCAGTGGGGGGGGGGGGAGGGCGGGAAAACCGGCACACTAAAACAACCCTAAAACCCACCCCGACCCTTTAAAATAAATCCCCCACCCTCCCGAACCCCCCCAAAATGCCTTAAATTACCTGGGGTCCAGAGGAAGGGTCCCGGTGTGATCTTTTACTCTCGGACCTCCGTGAGTTGTAGATATGGCGCCGGCGCTACCTTTGACCTGTCAACAGGTCAAAGGTAGCGCCGGCGCCATTTTGTTTTTTTGTCCCCCGACGTCAGGAGCGTAGGAGATCGCTCCCGGACCCCCGCTGGACCCCAGGGACTTTTGGCCTGCTTGGGGGGGCCTCCTGACCCCCACAAGACTTGCCAAAAGTCCAGTGGGGGTCTGGAATGATCTCCTACCGCGAATCGTTTTCCGTACGGAAAAACGATTCGACTGCAGGAGGTCGTTCCGGACCCTTGCTGGACCTCCAGGGACTTTTGGCCAGCTTGGGGGGGCCTCCTGACCCCCACAAGACTTGCCAAAAGTCCAGCAGGGGTCCGGAACGACCTCCTGCAGTCGAATCGTGTTGCCATACAGCCGGCGCCATTTTGCACAAAATGGCGCCGGCCGTATGGCAACACGATTCGACTGCAGGAGGTCGTTCTGGACCCCCGCTGGACTTTTTGCACAAAATGGCGCCGGCCGTATGGCAACACGATTCGACTGCAGGAGGTCGTTCTGGACCCCCGCTGGACTTTTGGCAAGTCTTGTGGGGGTCAGGAGGCCCCCCCAAGCTGGCCAAAAGTCCCTGGGGGTTCAGCGGGGGTCCGGAACGACCTCCTGCAGTCGAATCGTTTTTCCGTACGGAAAAACGATTCGCGGTAGGAGATCGTTCTGGACCCCCGCTGGACTTTTGGCAAGTCTTGTGGGGGTCAGGAGGCCCCCCCAAGCTGGCCAAAAGTCCCTGGGGGTCCAGCGGGGGTCCGGGAGCGATCTCCTATGCTCCTGCCGTCGGGGGACAAAAAAACAAAATGGCGCCGGTGCTACCTTTGCCCTGTCATATGACAGGTCAAAGGTAGCGCCGGCGCCATTTCTACAATGCACAGAGGTCCGAGAGTAAAAGATCACACCGGGACCCTTCCTCTGGACCCCAGGTAATTTAAGGCATTTTGGGGGGGTTCGGGAGGGTGGGGGATTTATTTTAAAGGGTCGGGGTGGGTTTTAGGGTTGTTTTAGTGTGCCGGTTTTTCCGCCCTCCCCCTTCCCCTCCCCCTTCCCCCGATTTACGATTTTTTGACGATAAATCGGTGGAATTGTTATTGTATCGCGGCTCTAACAATTTTTGACGATTTAAAATATATCGGACGATATTTTAAATCGTCAAAAAACGATTCACATCCCTAGTTCATATCAGATTGCTAACTCCTCCCTTCTTGAGGAGTAGAATATAACAGATTGCTAACTACTCCTTCCATAGGATCCAAAACATAACAGATTGCTAACTCTTCCCTTCTTGAGGAGCAAGACATAACAACTACCTACACTCTGCCAGCCTGTCTTGCCCCTATCAGCTTTCTGCCACTCTGCCTTGCTGCCATATACCAGATGACTCACTCATCTCCTTGTGGTGTTCTTGCCACTATCATGGTTCATCAGTGTGTTGGTGCTAGTCTTTCTGCTTGCTATGTTCCCCCTTCATTGTGCTGTAGGATGTTGATGCCTCTTGTTTTGCCACTTTGTCTGTCATGCTGCCTTCAAGGGTTCATGCATCTGTTATCGGTGCTCTCTTTTGAAGCTGTGGTGTGTTTTTGACACTCTCGCTGCTGCTTTGCACCTCTGTTAAACACTCTTGCCACTGCTGGTACCCCTTTGCCCCTTTAAAGTGCCTTAGGCTATTCATGCCTCTTTGGTGCCACTTTGCCACAGTCTAAATACCTTGGAGCTCTTTTCTCATTCTGATGATTGCTCCCCAGAAGTTTCATCAGAATTGATAAGAATTGATAAGAAAACTCCAATTCTGCAGCCAAAAATAGCCTGCAAATACTTTCCCCATTGACTTTAATGGGAAATCGGAAAACAAATAAAACGTATCAACGAATAAGGTTTTTCCCCCTGTGCAACGAATGCAACAGATATGGGTCCCTGCGAAACAAATACCGAATAGCAATGGATTTTTTCCTTCTGCACATCCCTAGTCTGTGAATATCTTTATTTTATTTATTTATTTAAATTGTTTTGTATTCAGCCTCCTCCATAAATCATGTACAGGGTAGATTACAGTAATTCATATTAATATACACATATAACCATAAAACAGATAAAAATACTTAAACAGTAAAACTGGGTTTTACTCATGTAAGTGGGCTTTTGAAAATTGCTACAATATATGTCATTGAATTGTCATTATGATTTACTTATGTAAGTGCACTTTACTTGAGTATATGGCTTTCGAAAATTGCTAAATAGTAATTACATTTACGTGCATAACTCCTTTTGAAATTTACCCCCATAAAATTCAACAACCTGCACCTAACCATATCCCTCATTAAAAAATCATGCCTTTACATTTTTCCTAAAAATGTTTTATATCAGATTCCTGACATAGCTCAACTGGGAGTTTATTTGATAGGGTAAGCTCTGCACAGGAGAAAGCTTTTTCCTGGCTTACCCCAAGAGCCTAATTTTGAAAAGCATTTCCTCGAGTAAATGCACTTTACTCAAGTAAGTGGGCTTTCGAAAATTGCTACAATATATGCCATTGAATTGTCCATAGGATTTAATCGCGTAAGTGCACTTTACTCAAGTACATGGCTTTTGAAAATTGCTATGATAGTATGTTACATTTACATGCATAAATCTTTAGAAAATTACCTCCTAATCTTATAAATATTTAAAGAAAGAATACTCAGCAATTCTGTATTTTCCAATCACAACGAGCGCCGGGTAGTTAATGCTGCAGCTTGACCTTCAATGAACTTGTATAACTATTGTATAATAATCTACATAATATATTATTATTTTCAACTTGAACGGTATCCTCCATTGCCAGTGGAGCTCCCTTAATGTTGGGAAATATGCTGTGATGCAGAGACACCTATTAACAAATGGGTTACAAATTCTGAGTCAGTTGCAAAACTTTGATTACATTTTTAGCCAATTCTATCAATAGTCGATCTGGCAAATTATCAGCAACTGTAATACAACCTACAAGCATGTAATTGGAGAAAAGCTTTCAGTGGGCGTAACATCTTTATGTGAAGTGTACTGGGTATGTGAGCCCTTTGTGCTTTGGTGTAGTTAATGCAGCCTTGAGGTTGTACCCATAAGGCTAGTGCCGACAGGTGGTGAATGCATCCTATAGGCTACAGACTGGAACTTCACGTTTACCAGCTGCTTTCCCCATAGGTTGAGCCCTTGGGTACTTGCGGGCCAGCAGGACTTAGGCAGGCCCCTAGGGTGGAGAAGATAACTACAGTCCACAGGTATACCAAGGTCAGGGCTAGCTACAGATTATCGGCGTTAGGAAGATGCCAAGGTTGAGGCAGGCAGCTAACATGAGTGGTCAAGTCCAGGCAAAGGGTCAGGTCCAGGCAGCAGGTAATCGTGGTCAGTTCCAGGTAAGAGGTCAGATCCAGGCAGCAGGCAATAGTGTTTGGATCCTAGCAAGAGGCCAAGATCTGGAGAGTCAGGCCAGGGGAGACATAGACACACAGAAGACACTGGATGAGATAGACAGGACAAGGCAAGGCTGGACAAGAAAGGCAGGAAGTCATGGCTGGACAAGGCAAGGATGAAAGGCAAGGCACAGGAACACAGTAATCAGGAATGCAAGACATGCACACTGCAATTCAGGAGACCCATTGCTGAGGCGAGGCAGGGAGGACTAGGGAAACCTTATATAGGGCAGAACTGCTGACATGTTCCTAGGGCACCATTTCCTGACACAGGCCTTTTAAGAGGTGTTGTGCATCATGCACGCGTGCCTAGAGGGACTGCAGAGAGGAGCAGGAGCATGGTGTCAGGGAGCAGTGTTAGAGCCACTGGGAGGGCTGAGGCCTGCATGGTCCAAGTGGCATCGGAGGTGAGTGAAGCGGCTTGCAGAACCAACCCATGAGCCACGAATCTTGACACTTTATAGAAAGTGGTTTGAGCCACCTTCTTAATATGGGCTTTTAGTTTTAATTAGGAGTCTAAAATAACACCCGCATTTCTAGCTTCAAGTACAATTGGAATTAAATGATTAAACCAAGTGTGTAAATCCAGACTTAGGAGACTGCTTTCCAATCCATGGCAGACAAGCTTTTGAGGCATTCAAAATTAAGTCATTACATGTTAGCCAGATAAATTTATGCAGCTGCATAATTTTTTTCATCATCATCATCATTGTTTATTTAGAATATGCTTTTCCAACAAAAAGATTTCAAAGCAAATTACAATTGAAATTAGTAATCAGATACAGTTACAATTAATAGTCAAAGTTTAGTTACAGTGTACAAAGGCAATATCAGCAGTGGTTTTGGGGATTTAGCATTGCTAAATTGGTGGGTTGGAGAAGGTCCTATAAGCAAGAACAACTCACGGACTAGGTAGTTTAGAGGTGTGATCTGTTTAATATCTTCTGAGGGTCAAAGGTGGTTTATGGTGGTCTAAATAGTATGAGATGTTAGAGGTCTATATGTGGTTTTAATGAGTTCAGGGTTGGCTGGGGCTGAATGCTGCTTCAAAAAGCCAGGCTTTTACTGATTTCCAAAATGTTGGGAGCTCTGGAATATACTTGATGTATGGGGGTAAGGCTCTGCTCTGTCCAGAGGTTCAGGGCAGAGCCTGCAATGATCCTTTTCCTGGTGACTGTGAGGCACACAGTTCTGAGGGTAGTATTAACAAGGCAAGCTTGAGTCAGTGAGCATAGTAGGTGGACTGACATTTAGGGGTGATGGAGCTGTGGAAGTAGGCAGGGATCAGCTCTTTGAAGGATTTGTTGGCCAAAATCAAGATTTGAAATTGGTGTGGCAAAGTGTAGGCAGCCTGTATAGGCTTTTCAGGATTGGAGTTATTTGATCAAATTTTTGTGCATTCATTATCATGCAGACAGAAACATTTTATATAAGTTGAAGATGGCAGTTTAGGGTGTTGGGGATTCCTACATATAATGCACTACAAAGCATGAATAGCAATGGCCTGGATAGCAGTTTTGATGATGCCAGCTGTTCTGACAGTTGGGAAATTATAGACCAATATCCAACCTGCCCTTTCTTTCAAAAATTCTCAAAAAAACAGTACTTTCACAAGTAGAAGACTATATAGGTGATTGACACATTCTACATGTGAACCAATTTGGGTTTAGGAAAAATCACTCAACCGACACTTTACTTGTATCCTTAATGGACAATTAAACAATGACAAATTCTATTTCCTTGTACTATTTCACCTATCAGCAACATTTGACACTGTTGACCATACTCTACTATGCCAGCAGTTGAGAAAAATCAGAATCAATGGCAATGTAATGAAGTGGTTCTCCTCATACCTAGCAAAAAGGTCTTTCTAAATCAAACTGGGCAACCACATGTCTGGCACCTTTCCGATTGATGCAGGTGTCCCCCAGGGTTCAGCTTTCTTAGCAACTTTCTTCAACATCTATATGCTTCCTCTATGTAGACTTCTATCTGATCTAGGAATTGCCTTCTTCCTTTACGCTAATGACATTCAATTCTATATAACATGCATCAAATCTATTGAAAATGCAATAACTCTTAACGACACACAGGAAAGCTATACAACATAAACTATCCAAACTTAAACTAAACACTAATAAAACTGAAATCATTCTACTGAGAAGAAATCTGCCTATAGCGACTCCTCAAACACTTGACATGGATAACTTCTACATCACACCCTCAGACCAAGTACGGGTCTTAGGTATACAGACTGAAGAGAACCTATCAATGGAAAAGCAAGTAAATACATTAATCAAATCAGGATATGCAAACTGCACTTACTACATAAACTGAAACCATTGCTGACTCATACAGACTTCCACACGGTCCTGCAGACCCTTATCTTCTCAAACTTAGACTACTGTAATTCATTTCTACTCAGAGTACCCAAATGTTTTTTTAAAAAACTTCAACTATTACAAAATGCTGCAGCTGGACTCTTAAAAGGTTCTAGAAAATTCAATCACATATCACATTCACTTGTAGCTCTCCATTGACTACCTGTACAATCCTGCATCAACTACAAAGTCCTAACATTAATGCACTCCACCATCCATTCTGTTAACTCTGGTTTGGTAGATGTAGTTCTACAATCATACAGGCCACAGAGATCTGTTGTAAACCGTTGTGATCTTTATTTGGAACGACGGTATATAAAATGGCTAAATAAATAAATGTTGTATAGTAATGAGCAGAGATGGCAGAGGTAGTGGAGGTGGAAGAAAACTGATTTGGTTACTGCTTGGATGAGGGTTTGGTAGTCAGTCTAGAATCCAGAGTGAAACCTAAGCTCCTGACTTGAGTGGTAAGTCCTGACGTGATAGTGAGTGACCCCCATAGGGTCACTCACTATCACGAAAGGATATGTCTGTGGAGATGACCTTTGGAAATCACAGAAATGGTTTGTTACCTTGCAACAGCCCCAAAATAGTTTTAGTTCACCAGGAATTTCCAACTGGGGACCAGAAAATTCTGGGAGGCCACAAACTCAATGTTCCAGTGGAGTGGAGGTGGTAGAGACAAAAAAACAGTATCAGTATTTGAATTCAAGAAAACATGGGATAAATATAGGGGGATCTCTAAGGAAATTATGCTAAATTAATTGGAGGGATGGGCAGTCAGGATGGGCTACATGGTCTTTTTCTGCTTTTATGTTTCTATGTTTCTTTGAGCTTGGTTCCAAACAAACTAGAATTTATTGTAAAGTTCACAAAGAACAATGTAGAAAGCTGTAATCCTCCAATGGAGGTCTCAATAACAAAGTTAGAGAAAAAAAAAACAATAGCATTGAAATGCAGTCAATTATAGTCTCTTCAGGTCCAAACTCCCTCACTCCAAGGAATTATTGTTTAGTTCTTAAAGCCTTTCTTCTGCCAGGGCCCTAAATCCATAGGGTCCCAGCATTAAGCTATAAAACAATGTGTTTAACAGATCCTGTGGAACAGTTCCTCTTCTTGAAAAAAGCTGAACTTCTGGTTGACACAGTGGTCTAGAATACCTCTTAACCATCAAACACATTCTTCTCTCAGCTAGGGATCCTGTGCTAGGAGCCCAACACCTTTATTCTTCCTTTTCCACTCTCTCTTCTGCCTCTTATCCCTCAGTGCTTGTGGTAGCACCTTTTATGCCAGCCCATCAAATCCATCACTCAATAATAGCTGCAACTTTAGTGATCCTTTCCAAACCCCACCTACACAGTAAAGATATTTTATTTTGCAGAGCACTCTGGAAACAGAACTCTCTGTCTTCTAGATGAATCATTTAGAGAACAGGAACCCTCCAGAAATCATTTATTTATTTATTTATTTATTTATTTATTTATTTTTCATTTATTTGTTGAGTTTTATATACCGTCGTTCAGTGAAGCCATCACAACGGTTTACAAGATTCAAAAGGTATTTACTTAACAATTGTGAATTAAGGTATAACAGGATACATATTATAAGCGAAAAGTTAATCTTTTTCATTGCCAGGGTTATACCAGTATCCTTTTTTCCTGATTATGTCCATCTTTTGGAGGCTTAGATTCAATGTGTTCTCATATAGCCGATTTGCAGTTTTCCTAGTTTTTGGTTTAAGTGCTTGATAGTTTCGTCCTGGTTGAGCGAATTGAGATTGGTAGTTGTATTCCATCAGCATAGGAATAAAGGATGGAATGACACTCTCTCTGATGCGTTTGCTCTGGGGAGAGGGAGCTAAATAAATATTAAAGTGGTTGGGTAAAAGAATGACATTTTGGGATATGCCACAAGAAAGTGAGTGGAGTTTGGAGAAGGCTGCTCCCATGGAGATAGTCTGGGTACAGTCCTATAGAAAAGATGAGTGTTGGACCTGCCAGCCCAATATCATTTAATTGGGTGAGAAGGAGGTTGTGATCCATCATGTCAAAAACAGCTGAGAGGTCTAAGAATATGAGTAATGCTAAGTTTCTCTGATCCAAACGGTCAGAGTTTATCAACTACGCTTAATTGTGAGGTTTCAATGCTATAGTGTGATATGAAGCTTGATTAATATGGGTCTAGTGCATTTCTAGTGTGCAGATGATTGGTTAGTTGGAGTATAGCACCATCTCAATGAAGTTTTCCTAGGAAGGGGATATTAGACGCAGGTCAATGGCTCATATCATTAGGATCAAGGTTTGCCTTCTTCAGTGGCCCTCACTATTGTTCTTTTTATAGCAGTTGGGAGGTGGGCTTCTTTTAGTGAATTGTTAATTAGTAATACTGCCTGAATGCAGACTAGCAGCCCATGCTTGGCTTGCTTGACTAGCCAAGAGGGTCAGAGGTCTTCTAAGTAGTGTCTGGACTGAGAGGTGAGCAGGGAATCAATCTAGATCTGCTGATAGTGGGTGTAAGGTTGTCAGGGAAGGAGGAAACATGGTTAGATGATCTTGTGGAACCCTCCGTTCTGGTTGTGTTACTGTTACTTTTTCCAGTTCAGTCCTGATACAAGCGATTTTGTCTGTAAAAAATGTGGTAAACTTATTGCAGTGGGATTCTGTTGTAAGGGAGGGGTTATAGGGTTTGAAGAGTATAGGAGTTTGTTTATGGTGAGGTATAATTCTCTTGGTGAGTTTCATTGTGTAATGTGCTTTTTCGTGTTAATAATTGCTCTGTGGTTGGAGTTTTGGTGACTTCTGTATTCATTCCTGTCAGGATGAGATTTCAATTTCCACGTCATAGGTTTTTAAGTGTGTTCAAGCAGCTGTGTTGGGTCTGTTGATCTTTTCATGTCATTGTAGAATAACTGCACATCACTAGGAAATAGGTGACATTTCAAGCTTAACTGCTTCACAGTAGTATAAATTGGATTCTGCATTGTTCAAGTTGAATGTTGCTGACTACTCTGTAAGAAGAAGATTTCTTTTTACTTGCTAGTTTATCACAATTCTGTATTTTCTTCCAAAATGTCCTTTATTTGAATGCATTTCAATGGGAGATTAATAGATATCTTCCTCTTCTGAACTTTAAAAGGGCAATTTTCTAAAGTCATCTGCCCAAGTAAATAGTGTACTTTTAGCTAGATTCAGGAGGAGTGTTCACAGTAGGGTGCTTAGGGCAGGGTTTGCATACATGTTCATTTATGTTCAAAGATATTTTATTTTTCAACATAAAAACTACAAAGAAACAATGTGTATGGTACATATTTGGTCCTGATATAGAAAAAGTAAAACAAGTAAACAAGGCATGCCCAAATCCCTTTCGCTATCCTCCAAACCCTCCCTTCCTTCTTATTGATCAGTCAGTTATTAGTAGATAAAATAAACTATTGTTAAGTAACAGACAACAAGTGTTATGAGGTAAGGATGATATTATCTATGTATCCAGACTTCTAAAGCAAAGAAGGAAAATATTTGAACAAAGTAGTTTGTGGAAGAAATGGAACATGCACTGCCAGAACTTGTGAAGTCTTGTTTCCAAAAGAGTTGCATCTGCTTTCAAGACCATAATTTATTTATTTATTTATTTATTGGTTTTTATATACCGGAAGTTCCTGTATACAATACATATCACTCCGGTTCACATTTAACAGATATAGCTATCACCGGGTAGGCGGTTTACATGGAACATATCAAATATAATATAAAGAAGAGAAGAACTATAATACAGTGTAATGTATTATATTAAGAAACAACTAAGATCAACTTAGGTAACAACTTGGAACAAAAAACTGACTCAATGTGAGCGTTACATTATTGTGGTAAGACAAGGCTGGATGTTTGTTCTTCCTGCTTTAGCTCTCTGGGAAAGCTTGAAGGAAGAGCCAAGTCTTGAGTTTCACCTTGAACGTTGTATGGCACGGTTCTAGGCGGAGGTCCGGTGGTAGTGAGTTCCAGAGTGACGGGCCCGCTGTGGATAGAGCGCGTTTCCTCAGGGTAGATTTTGCAGGTTGGGTGATCATTCTGTTCTGGTATGCCCTTCTGGTTGGTTTGTTAGAAGAGTGTAGTTGAAGCTGGAAAGTTAGGTTGAGGGGGGAGATGTTATGTAGTGCCTTGTGAACCATCATGCAGGTCTTGAACTGGATCCTATATTTGATGGGGAGCCAGTGGAGGTGCTGTAGGATTGGGGTGATATGGTCCCTTTTTTTGGCATTGGTAAGGATCCTTGCAGTGGCATTCAGAACCATCTGGAGTGGCTTGGTAGTGTATGCTGGAAGGCCCTGCAGGAGTGAATTACAGTAGTCTAATTTAGTTAGAATGATGGCTTGGAGTACTGTGCGGAAATCCCTATAGAGTAAAAGGGGCTTTAGTTTCTTTAGCACTTGTAGTTTAAAGAAGCATTCTTTTGTGGTGTTATTTATGAATTTATTGAGGCTGAGTTTGTCGTCAAGTAGTACACCCAGATCTCTGACTTGAGGTGCGGTGGAATATCCTGAGGTGTCTGGAGAGTTGATGGATGTTGGCGGGGTAGATTGATCTGGTGCTATGATGAGAATTTCCGTTTTTTTGGTGTTTAGCACCAGGTTGAGGCTGGTTAGTAGATCGTTGATGGATGAGAGGCATTTTTTCCAATAGGATATGGTTTTGTGTATGGTCTCCGTGATAGGGATGAGAATTTGAATGTCATCTGCGTATAAGAAATGGGTGAGCTTGAGGTTAGTAAGTAGATGACAGAGAGGGAGCAGGTAAATGTTGAAAAGGGTGGGTGAGAGTGATGATCCTTGTGGTACCCCCATCTTGACTTGGATGGGGTGAGATTCCTTGTTGTTTATCTTCACTTTGTATGTTCTGTTCTCTAGGAAGGACTTAAACCAGTTGAGAGCTGTTCCAGTGATGCCGATGACTGATAGTTGTTGTAGTAGGCTAGGGTGGTTCACGGTGTCGAAAGCTGAGGAAAGATCCAGAAGCACGAGAAGACAAGGTTGGCCTTTTTCGAGATTGAAGATAATGTTGTCTGTTAGTGTGGCTAATAAGGATTCGGTGCTCTTTTTCTTTCGGAATCCATATTGGTTGTTAGTGAGGATGTTGTTGTCTTCAAGGAATTCAGAAAGTTGTCTGTTGACGATTTTCTCCATAATTTTAGCTAGCATAGGGAGGTTCGCTATAGGTCTATAGTTAGCCAGATCTGTAGTGGGAAGGTTGGGTTTTTTGAGTAGAGGTTTGAGAAGCGCTAACTTGAGTTGTTTAGGAACTTGGCCTTGGGCGAGGGAGCAGTTAATGATATCAGCCACTGGCTTGGCAATGGTGTCCTGGATTGAACTCAGCAGGTTTGATGGTATATGGTCTAAGGGGTGAGAGGACGGTTTTATCTTCTTAAGGATATTTGCTATTTCTAAGGTGGAAGTGGGTTCGAGAGATTCAAGCACTGCTGTGTGAGTGTTGGGTTGAGAGGCGGTTGTTGTATCTGATTGCTGGCTGTGGTTGCTTGTAAGGCTAGTGTGTGGCGTAGGCCCTTTGAGGGGGGCTACGAGGGCTGTGATTTTGTTGTCGAAAAAATCGGCAAGTTCACTGGCTTTTTTTAGAGCTTGGTCATCTGGGATGCTTGGTCCAGGAGGATTAGTGAGGGCTGAGACATAAGAGAAGAGTGCTCTTGAATCGAATGAGAGGTGGTGTATCTTTTTGGAGTAATATTCTCTTTTTGTTTTGTGGATTTCGTTTCTGTAGGTGTTGAGGCATGATTTGTAGTTGAGGAGGGTTGTTGTAGAAGGGCTTTTACGCCATAGGTTTTCCTTGCTTCTAAGCTCGTGTTTACGAGATAATGTGTTTACGAGATAATGAATGTCCTAAATGTCCAAATGAGCTTGACATTATGAAATTTAAAATCTGGAGAATAATTAGATGTTTACTCTCTATTAAGCATATTTTCTGCATATGAGTGTTGTGGTATTTCTCTTTTGAGACTTATACAGCTGTGTTTCAGGAATGTGCATTTGGGTAAAACAAATTTGAAAAATGAAACAAATAGGGCCAATTTGTTTCTTTTGTAAGGACTCTGAAACAAAGTAAGGGACCCCCCTCAAATTAAATGAATCCTATTTGTTTCCTTCATTTAAAAAAAATCTATCATTGGGCCCTGTCTTGAGGCCCGGGCATTGACTCAGGAATAGGTCAAGGTCTAAAGCAGGGCCACAGCCTATGCCCAAATATGATGCCAGCACCATACCCTAGGCCTAGACCTAGGCCTTAGGCTGGGGGCTCACCTAGACATAAGCCACAGCCCAACACAGGGGCTGGGGCCTACACCTGAGCATGATGCTGGAGTCTTGGCCAAGGGATGGGCCCATTGCTGGGGCCTCACCAAGACCTGAACAAAGGCCCTAGGCCCTCTGAAAAATGTTTGCTAGGGTTGAGAAATTTCTAAAACTCCACCTATCTGATCCATCGAGAATCCGACACCAGGGCCAGGCCAGGCCCAACATCGGGAAGGGCCTGGAGGCTGGGTCCTGACACCTGGGCCTTGACCTAGACTTAGGCCCAGGCTCAATGATGGGACCTAGTCCAGAGACTGAGTCCTGATGCCTGGGCCTTGGACCAAGCCCAGGCTTGACAACCAGAGTCTGGCTGAGAGGCTGGATCCTGCCATCCTAGTCCAGGACCAATGCCAGGACCAGGTTCTGATGCCTGGGCTTCAGGCTAGGCCAGAGCTAGGAGCCAGGCCAAACCCTGGGCCCCAGCACATAGACCAAGTCCCGACACCTGGGCCTTAGCCCAGGCCCAGGCTTGACAGCAGGGCTCAACCCTATGGCCGGGTTCTGCTGTCTGGGCTTCAGCCTAGGCCAGAGCCCAGGCCCAGTCCTGATGCCAAAGCCTGGTCCAGAGGCTTTGTCCCAATGTCTGGGCCTTGCTCCAGACCTAGACCTAATGCTGGGGCCTGACCGAGAAGCTGGGTCCTGACACCATGGACTCGGCCCAGGGTCAGGCCCAGACACAGAGGTCAAAGCCCAGTCTTCGTTCTTCAGTTCTTCTTTCTTCAGTCTTCTTTCTTCAAATGATGCTGTCAACTGGGGATGTGCTGGAGTAACTTCAGTCCGGCACATCCTCTTCAGCAGAAGGCATTATTCAGTGCTATACTGCAAAATAGCACCATCTGCGAAGGAAGATGAACCGGAGTTAATTTACTCTGGTGTATCTCCAGTGGATGGCATCATTTGAAGAAAGAAGACTGAAGAAAAGAAGAATTTAAGAACAAGGACACCTACAGGACATGATCTCTGGGTTGGTTCCCAGCATCAAGCCTGGGTTTGGGCCAAGGCCCAGGTAGTGTGACCTGGAGTCTGGGTTAGGCCCTGGCATTGTAGCTGGGCTTAGTCCGAGGCCCAAGTGGCAGGACCCAGCCTGTAGTCCTGGTCACGGCATCAGGCCTGGGTCCAGGCCTTGGCCTAGGCTGAGGCCCAGGCATTGAGACCTGGCTTCCAGACCAGGCCTCAGTTTGAGGCCCAAGTCTGTGTTGAGGCTATGGCCCTGGCATTAGGTTTTGGTCCTGGCATCAGGACCAGGCCTCCAAGCCTGGGCCTTTCATAGGGCCTAGGCTGAGGTCACAGAAGCCTACTGCAAACTAGACCTACTCAAGACCAAGACTTCGGTCTGGGTCTAGGTCTTGCCAGCAGATCCCCTCCAAATCAGGTAAGTGGGGGCAGGGGAGTTCCTGGCCCTGGCATTTTTCCAGGTAGGAGGGATGGGTTATAGGGATGGGAGGCCTCCGAAGGCGTCTATTTATTTATTTAGCATTTTTGGGTTTGTTTTTTAATGTTTATTTTGTTTTTTTTAACTAGTGAAACTTCATGGGTACCCCTCTCCTGAAAATGAAACATAAAACAAAAGAAATTGCTTACCCCTGCACATCCCTAGTATACAAATGAACTGATACAGAGTTATAAGTGTGGGCAGGCATTTTAATTTAGTTTAATTTCATTTGATTATCTGCCTTTATACCATGAGTCTCAAAGTCTGGAGCATGCATTAAAAAACATTCCGCTCTTCCATAACAATAAGTACATAAGAAATGCCAAGCTTGATCAGACAAATGGTCTCTCAAGCTCAGCATCCTGCTTCTGACAGCATCCAGCCCATGATACCTGGAAATGCCTGGCAAATCCCAATATATTATGCTGACATCATGACAGAAACATGGTCAGTGCAATTTCCCCATCTATTTCTATAAACGAGACTGATGTAACTAGAGTGGCTTTGCCTGTCTGAAAATGGATTATCAGGCTTATGCATAGGGAAATAAGACATCCAATGTATTCCAAGGATCGGAATAGAGCAAGTCCAAAATTCTTCACTATACTCTCAGTTTTATCTGAGTCACCAGTATATGACTTCCCATATAGCCTGTGCTCCAGCTTTCAGTTGTATTTATTTGATGATTTGAATGAATACTTATTTTAGCCCCTTTTTTTTAGTCTCAAATTGGGTGAATTTGATCCTAACTGTATATCCATAAACATATTCAGTAGAGAATTCTCTATAACGATTCAGGTACCTTGCTAGATTTATGGACATTATTGTAATGAGAGCCATGGATACGTAGTCCTGCTTTTGTTAAGAAACTCAATAGGGAAATAATAACTGCATCTCCATGTATAAAATAGCATGAAAACTGCAGTGGCTCAGCTTTGTTCCTTAATATGGAGCTACATGGGTCACCCTCTTTATGGCAGTCCTAATTATTTCCATGCTGAGTATTTTCTAGTGCCTTGCCAGGTAGATGCTTGTGATCTTGCTGTACTTTGACATTTTGCAGCTTTACTAAGTGGAAGATTTGCTAACAGAAAATGACCTCCTGAAAGATCATTAGTGTTAAACAGAAGTGGGCTAATTCTGAGTTAGTCTATACTATCTAAACTTAGCAACACTGATAGTGGTTTAAATGTATGTTGTCATTAGATCTCTCATTCAAATGCTTTACATTTCACTTTATTCTTATTGTATTTATTTTGTATGTTACTATGATCAGATTGTTCTCTCGTAATTTTCGAGAATTTTATTGTATTGTAATTTTGTTTGCATTTAATTATGTGGTACGTCACTTTGAGCATCAGGATAAAAGAACAATTTATAAAAAATGAAAACATACTTGATCTGGTTCTATAGTAAAGGGACAATGAAAAAGCACATGAATTCTATTGCACAAACATCCAGCTGTATGCGGTTGGCAGTGAGCTTTTTGGTGCATGCAAAACAATTTTGAATTTTTATTCTAGGAAAAAGAAAGTTATAATAACTGCATGACACCCTTTTTTCTTTTTTTTTTTTTTACAAAGTTTACATAGAATGGCTAGATCCCGTTGTTATAGAAGTTAATATATAGATTTCAGAGGTTTGAGTTATAACCAAGACATGTAAAGAAATGCAGCATGACTGGAAAATTGAGCAACCACCGAATGATGCCTTCATTCCATGGCAGCTGTGCAGGAGAATAAACAAACTGAAATCTGCTACCAGTCTTCCCAAAGTAGAATGCTATAAGAGCATCCATTTTGAATGTGTTTAGTCACTTTCATGCCCCCGTGTCCTGTACTTTATTATTCGAATACAAGAAAAAGGCAAGAAATAATTTAGCCTACACTACCCGACAAAAAAATGTCCCAGGCGTTATATATCATTCTTATATCTTTGGCAGATCATTGAAACTTAGGAAAGACAAACATTTGTTTATCAATTAACTGTTTTCTGTGAATTTAGTGCCTGTGAACAAGTACTAGAGGGATAATACCAAGGCTGATTCTTCCATTATTTTATTTATTTATTTATTTATTTATTTATTTATAACTTTTTTTATATCGGCATTTGTAGGACACATCATGTCGGTTTACAAAAAACTGAGAAGGAAAGGAAATTACAATGAACAGGGGAGGGGATAACTGGGTGAATACACAAGTATAAGAGAGGATAGTTAACAAGCAGCGATACAACTATTTGCATTCGAATAGGATTAGATATGCAAATGAACTAATATACAATGTTACATGGCATGTGCACTTGATACATTTAGCATATGGAACTTATTTACAGTAGAACGGGGCATGTGCACTTGATACACAGGGATGGTTGCAGGGGGGGGGGTGTGGGGGAAGGGGGGGAGTGGGGAGGGTTCTGGGGTGGTAGATAAGGATCAGGTAAAAGGATATAGGCTAGGTTGGGATTGAGGAGACTCATGGAAAAACATCGGTTAGGATTGGGTGGAATTGGGGTACGCTTGTTTAAAGAGCCATGTCTTGATTCCTTTTTTGAAATGGCTCAGGGACGGTTCTAAGCGGAGTTTGACGGGTAGGGAATTCCAGAGGGTAGGGCCCGCAATGGAGAAGGCTCTATCCCTAGTGGTGGTGAGGTGCCCAATTTTAAGTGAGGGGGTTTGGAGAGTGCCAGCAAGGGAGTTTCTAGTGGGGCGATTAGCTTGACGGAATTGTGGCATGTCTTCAAGCCAGGGTGAATTGTTGCTGTGTAGTGTGTTGTGGAGGATGAACATTAGGTGAACTAGTTGGCCATTTAGCATGCCATAATTTTTTTTTTTTTGGAGGGGTGGGAGGAGGCAAAGACATCCAGCACTGCCTATGCAATTTTAAAGCATGAAACTATAAAAGAAAAGGTAACAGATCCATTCACATATGTGAGTATGAAGAGTGGATACAGAGAGGAATCTTGGTGGATGGGGAAGTTGTGAACAGAGGGTGCTGAGCAAGTTAGGTTAAAGTAGATAGAGAGGTGATTCCGGTCAGATAGGAGGTAGAGAGAGAAGATGCTGTGCACGGCAAATCGGGGACAAAGAGACTGGGGTGATGCTGTTGTCCTATGCGGGAGGTGAAGGGGAGAAAGAAGAGGATCCTGGAGGAAGAAGAGAAGACGAGACAAGAGATGCTGGATAGGAGGATAGAGAAAAAACATGCTGGCACTGTGGACAGGAGGAAAGGAATGCAGGAGCTGGCAGAGTCTGAGAGGAGAGTGAGAGGTGGAATCAAGAAATGAATCTTCTGACAGGCAAGTCTTATATCATACCTGACCTTGGTAACCTTTTGAGATTGTTGCCTTTTTTTTGTCTGCAATTCTCAGGCAGGGCAATTTACCCAGGAAAATGACTTTGAATATCGCCTTCCTCTGCCTGATTACAAATAAGTGAGCTCTGGAAATCTGTCTGTACTTTTAGCTAGGGTTAAAAAACAAAAAAGGCATTCTCACCGATGAATTTAGGTCCAGGGATGGTGGCCAATTATTGGTGCATGCCAATGGCAGCCCTGTAACGAGGTACCAATATTGTAAGCTCCTGCCTTTGCCCCTGCATTTGGTAGGAGCTGATGCCGCAGGATATGTGACACACTCATTTCGTATTGGAGCTGCCACCACAGCAGCGGAGTTAGGTCTGCAGGCAAGGAAGATAATATCCATCGGCAGATGGTGATCTGAACGGTTCAGGTTGTATGTAAGGCTGGAGAAGTATTTTGAGCAATAGTTTTACCATTTATCCATTGACAGACCAAGGAACACGAATGTGCTTCATGTGGATAATAGGGCACTCTTATGTGTGATGGGCACATAGGAGGGCCCTTGAGTGGCCCGAAGGGAAGACACCTTGGTATGGAGGCTCACCAGATCTCACTGGTATGGAAAGGGACCCCGGGGATGAAATGGGACCAGCTGATGTCGGCTGTCCTCCACATGGGAAAATGCAATGCACCACCTTCGGCAATAATCGTATACCTGGGAGGAAACGACCTGACATCAACTCGTAGTGTACAGCTCACATAAAAAATACAAAAAGATTTGCTCAGTTTAGCTAACATGTTCCCACAGTCGGTAATCATCTGATCCTATATCATCCCCAGGAGGGTCTGGAGGGGTGAGAGGTCCCATCAAGCGATAGAATGAGCTAGGAAAAAAAACCAATAGATGGGTGTGCAAATTTATGCCCACTATAAAAAGATTGTGTACTAAACACAAATTGCTAGATGAGAGTCCAGGTTTGTTCAGACCAGATGGGGTGCATTTGTCGGATATTGGATGGGACATATTTAACACCGATTTGAAGGACATTATCGAAGTCACTTTAGAAAATGGCTGCAGCCAAGCTGTTGGGGGGGGGTCCCATGAAAGTGTTGGGGGGTCCCTTGTAAGCGAGCCTGCTACCAGGGCCCATGGCGCAACCTAACAGGTTATGACCCCGACCCTTGATGCTTCAATGGCCTACAGGGTGGGGGCGTGAAAGGGGGCACTGAGGGAGTTTGACCAAAGATCCTGACTTCCATGGTCAGGTCGCAGTAAGCCCCATCCTATGACGACACTGTGGCTACTACGGCCAGGTGTTTGCGGTGTTACCACGGCTTCTACTGCCAGGGTACCCACGTTCACCAGTGGCAGTGCTGGCTCATCACTTGCTAGTGGGGCGCTGGTCACCAGGAGCTAACCCTATATATTAGCCTTAGGTTAAGGAATGTTGCTTGATTGGGTTACGTTATGATGTTTTATGTATTATTGTGCAAACTTGCAGTGTTATGTTTGGGCTGCGGCCATTATTTGACCAACAATAAAAGCAAATTTCGAACTTAAGTGGCGTGATAGTAGATTATTATGGGCCTGGTAAGGTTCGCAGGGAGGGGCTGGAAAGATGGTGAGTTAAATGGGTGCAGCCATTACGGGCTGTCCACATTGAGAGCCCACGACTCCGTTTAGGGAGCGGGGCACAATCGGCATGGGTGGAAGGCTGCAGAATTGGGAGGGAGGGAGGGAAGAAAGGAAGTGACGCTACTAGGGATGTGAATCGTTTTTTGACGATTTAAAACAATCGTCAGATATATTTTAAATCGTCAAAAATCGTTAAGAGTCGCGATACAATAGAAATTCCCCCGATTTATCGTGAAAAATCGTAAATTGGGGGAGGGGGGAGGGCGGGGAAAACCGGCACACCAAAAAAACCCCTAAACCCACCCTGACCCTATAAAACGAATCCCTTACCTTCCCCCACCCTCCCGAACCCCCTCAAAACTTTTTACGCCGGCCATCCAGTGCTCCTACCATGTGACAGGGGCCGGCCAATGGCACGGATACCCTATCACATGGTAAGGGCAAATTTACGCGCGCAGGGCTTTTAAAATCTACCCCAATGGTTAGTTAGTGCGCCCTAATAGAATTTACAGCGCACTAAGTATGTAGTAGTGTTCTGTAACTAATATTAGTGTGCACTAAAAAAATGCAACTTAAAAATTAAAAAGTATCAATTCAGAGGAGTTTGTTAGCTAGAAAAACAGTGCACACTAATTAGTATTACTGCGCACTAAGAGATATGCAGTGCGCAGTAAGTCCGTTAGTGTGCACTAACACGAAATACGAATTTTGCCGAAATTTCAGCAAAAATTGCTTCGTATATTGGCGCTACCGAACCTTGATGAATTAGACAATATTGTTGACATTGCCTAATTCGTGAAAAACGAATGCACATCCATAATATATAATGGCATTCTATGGAGGCAGTGCCTGCAAACCTATCTCTTGTATATTCATAGGGGCGGATTTTAAAAGCCCTGCTCGCGTAAATCCGCCCGGCTGGCACGCGTGGATTTACTTCTCCCTCCGGGAGGCGTAAATCCGTGGACAAAGGTAGGGGGCGGGTTTAGATAGGGCCAGCAGTTCCCTCCGAGGCCACTCTGATTTCGGAGCGGCCTCGGAGGGAACGGAGGCAGGCTGCGCGGCTCGGCACGCGCCGGCTGCCCAAAATCGGCAGCCTTGCGCGCGCCGATTCTGGATTTTAGAAGATATGCGCGGCTACGCGCGTATCTACTAAAATCCAGCGTACTTTTGTTTGCGACTGGTGCGCCAACAAAAGTACGCGAACGCGCATTTTTTTAAAATCTACCCCATTGTGTGAATATCCTGAAAATCAGATCTGTTTATAGCTCTTGAGGACTGTAGTTGACCACCCCTGCCATAGTGCAAATTATCATGATTCACAGGGGGGTGAAGCATAAAAGCTTAAGTCAGGGTCTGTGTTTTTATTGGCTTCTGCTCTGACCTTTGGCCTATACTTTGGGCAGGGGAGGGAGAGTGCTTGTGAGCAGATATCTCTATTGACCTTCATGAAGACCATTCCCATCCCTACTTTGGATTCATCTACCTGTGATGTTACCTCTCTTTTAACATCAATGTTTTATAATGCTACTGTAGATTTTAATGAAATTATTTGATTATTTGTTCTAATGTGTGGAGATTATTGCTCTCAAACCAATCTATGTCCTCCTTTCTTAGTAATACTTGCTAATTTACAGTGATTTATGTAAGACATGCCAGGAACTTTGCCAGAAAATTTAGCATTACAAGTACAGTTTCTTGTTGTAGGAGCTATATATTATTGCATTTCGCTTCATCTTGTGGTTGGATTTAAATTATGGTAAAATTTTATCGGATGCATTAAAAATCCTATTTACGATGTTGTCATGAAATATAGAAACAAATGGGAAATGTTAAAATTGATCCTTGAGAAGAGTGCACAATATGATTAGGAAGGTACTGATGTAAACACTTTCAAAGATATCCCATGACATTAAAGGCTAAACAAAGGGCACTAAAGCATATTATGAGTTCTACCTGCTTTCTCACTTAAATTGTTTTTATGCGTTGAATGGTTTATTCTTTAATGTGATTATTTATTATTTTATTCTTCTGATATTAATTTTATGATTTGATTTATTTATATAATCTTATGAGGTTTTTTTTTTAGTAATATTTACCTTTTTTAATTTGTTTAAACTTTTTATTGTATTCTAGCATTGATTTTAGTTACAAAGAAATTGTAAACCGTTGTGAAGGTAAATACCAAACATCGGTATAGAAAATCAAACAAACAAATAAATAAATAATTAAATAAATAATTAAACAATGGAGGCATACTAACACAGGGGTTAACTTTTCCCTCAAGTCATGACCTATCAGAATATGAGCTGATGCATTCTGGGCTATCTACAATCTGCATGCACCATTTCTTGCCAAACTCAATCAGCAGCATGTTGCAATAATCTAATCTGCTAATTAACCAATGCATGTACTATTTTTATCAAATCTTTCTTTTCCAATAATGACCAAAGTTGTTGAATCTGCTTCTGTTGAAAAAATCACGCACACACTACTTCATGAACTTGTGGAATTATTGCCGATGCCCATCCACTATACTATAGTATTTGTAGTCCTAGATTCTGAACCTATTTTACCATAATCTCCTGATCCCTAGATCAGTGGTTCTCAACCCAGTCCTCATGACACAACCAGCCAGTTTGAGTTTTAGGATATCTGAAATGAAAATGCATAAGATAGATTTGCATACAATAGAGGCAGTACATGCAAATATATGTCATGTATATTAATTGAGGATATCCTGAAAACCCGACTGCCTAGGTGTGTCCCAAAGACTGGTTTGAGATCTGTTGCCCTAGATAGATGAGTTCCTTCCAGTTCTAAGGAACTATGGAATGGGAAGTGCGGAAGAAAAATATTTGGTTCAGTTTGTAAACTCTGGGTGGGAACATGATCCTTTAACATGCACACAGGGGCATAATGGAAGAGAATAGGACCCTATCTGTTCTCAGTCTACTTGGGTAGCTTCACAAATCTGATATCCAGTGTTTTGCATGTGTGGGGGGGAGATTCAGGTTCAGGTTCAGACTAAAGTTCAGGTTCAGGTTCAGATTCAGAAGTAGATTGAGCCCTGTGCTGCAGCATACCCTACACAGCCCATGGACTGGACGTGGATAATGCCAATTGCAGAGCAGACTCTGGGCTTGGAACATGATGAAAACTTGGCACTGGAAACAAGACAATGACTCTGAGAGAGTCCTGTCCTGATGCACACCCTACACAACCCATGGGCTGGTTGTGGACCACGCTGAAGATGGAGCAAACTCTAGACTTGAGACTTGGACATGGAATGAAGCTGAGCAAAGAACTCTGAAGACCAGGAATGGGATTCAAGGACTCAGGAACTCAGGACCAGGGATGGGACCCTAGCATTCAGAAACTCGGAATCAGGGATGGGACCCCTGCATTTAAAATCAAGGGACTTCCAAAGATTTGGCCAGTGAAAAAGACAGGCCTTGTGTCACAAGGTGCCCTGCACAACCCATGGGCTGGTCGCAGACCACGATGCTGGCATGCCTGGAGAAGTGGATGAGAGAGAAGACCTGGTAGTCGGGACTTGGAGACAAGGACTGGCACATCAGGAACTTGACATCAGGAACAAACAGAAGATGCAGGGACCATCGAGAGACCAGGAACATGGAACGAAGAACATAGAAGAGCTCCCACAAAGAACAAAGACCTTAAAGAAGCAAATACTGGAACAAGAAGATCTCCAGGAGCAAGAAGCTGGAACAGGATCTCCAGGAGCAAACAATTCTTTGCAAAGGCAACCAGGAAGTGATTGTGGAGCCCATTTATAGGGCTGAAAGCTAGATATCATCAGGAAGAGTCACAGGGCTATTCCCGCCGTGGTCCCTTTCAATTCAAAGAAGAGACATGCGCATATGCCTAGGAGGTGCCATACAGGAGTGTATTGGCAGTTGATCCCAGATTGCTGTTCTCAGTGGACTAAATTGAAAATTAAATAGTTTTGGTGAGACAATAGACCCCTGAGGCATTGCTCCCAACACCTGCCTTGGATTAGATTTTAAATTACTAAACATAACTACTTGGCTCCTACCATTCAAAAAAGTTCTGAATAATTGTAGTGCCACTCCTGATATGCAAATTGCCCTCAGTTGTGAAATTAAGATACCATATTTTAAAGTATCAAATGCTAAAGTGAGGTCAAGAAGCCAGTAAAACATCATCCTCTTTGTTAAAATCTGTCAACGCCTTATCCAAAAGTAATATGGGATCAAATAAATCTGCCTGCTTCTAAGTGATATTGCAATTGCAATAGGCCAGATTTTTTTTTTTTTTATTAACTTGCCATGTTAAGGGATATATGAGCTGCCAGAAAATTACTCATTTTCATTGGCTCTAAAATCGTTTTTTAAGGAAGGGATCGCCTGCTGTTTGCTTCAAGTAAGTTGGCATGTAGCCCTCCATCATTGAAGCATCAATAATTGAATGGATTTCTGCTTTCAATGAATCTCCCGCAGACTTTAGCAGCCATGCTGGGCAAGGATTGAAGGAACTGGAGACTGGTCTTATTAACTGTAAAATATGCTTCATCTCAAGTTTCCCCACTTGTGTAAAAAGTAAAAGGTGCACTTTCCTCTATCTCTAACTCTTCCTCCTGTGACTTCACTCCACTAAATGCCTTATTCAGTACTTCTAATTCTGAATGAATGACCAGAATCTTATATTTAAAATACATTGAGAATTGCTCCATAACTCAATTGAAGGCAGTGGATTATTGGTAGTCATTAAGCCATTAACTAGCTTAAACAATACCTTTGGCCTGTTCTGTGTTTTTTTTCTAATAAGTAAGAAAAATAAATTATTTTCCTGAGAAAAATTGCTTCTTTTAGCTTATATGATTCTACCTTCCACAACCTTCTACTCTCTTCTGGTTTTTTTTTATTCTAATGCCAATCTGATTTTTATTTTACACTGTTTAAGTGTATGTAACTCATGCCCATGGATCTTTTTTTTTCAATGGTATAATCCAAGATTTCAGCAGAGCAATTTTATCTTGTGCCTTATGTATTTTTTTTATTTCACCAAGATAATTTTTTTAATCCAGAGTAGGACATTTGACTAGAGATGTGAATCGGAACCGGAATCGGTTCGGATTCCGGTTCACATCTTGGTTTTTTTTTCGTCCGGCCCAATTGCGGTTTTGTTTATCAGCTGCGCCCGAGTGGATAAACAAAAAACCCACCCCGACCCTTTAAATCTAATCCCTTAGCTTCCCCCACCCTCCCAACCCCCCCCAAAAACATTTTACAGGTACCTGGTGGTCCAGTGGGGGTCCCGGGAGCGATCTCCCGCTCTTGGGCAGTTGGCTGCCACTAATAAAAATGGCGCCGATGGCCTTTGCCCTTACCATGTGACAGGGTATCCGTGCCATTGGCCGGCCCCTGTCACATGGAGGGAGCACTGGATGGCCGGCGCCATCTTTAAAAATGGCACGAGCCATCCAGTGCTCCTACCATGTGACACATTCTCAACAACACTAGGGCTTCACTCCTCCACCTTCCTCCTGATATGTCCCCAACAATAACACTGGGCCCTGACACTACAGGGGTCAGACCGCACATCCAACGGCAGCCTTCAACTGCCATACCCCAACACCAATAACACAGGGGTTTAGCAGCAGCCTTCTAGTACCATACCCCAAATCAAATGCACAGGGATCTGACAGAACATCCTGCAGCAGCATTCTACTGCCATGCATCTAACATAACCACAGGTATCTGATACATCCTAATTCTGTCTGCCATGCTCCAAGCACCACCACTGGGGCATAACTCTATTGGGTTCCTCTGCCTTCTTTTCCCTTAGCACCAATGCAGTGTCATGACTCCACTAAGTTCATTGCCTCCTTTCCTCAAGCACTGCTGTAGGTTCATGACTCCACTGAGTTTCTCTGCCTCTTTTCCCCAAGCACCATTGCAGTCATGACTAGATTGAGTTCCTCTCCCTGCCTTTCCATAAACACCAATGGGGCATGACTCCACTGAGTTCTTCTGTCTGCTTTTCCACAAACACCACCACTGGGGCATGACTTCACTGAGTTCCCCTACCTGCTTTGCCTTAAGTACCTCTGACTCCACTGAGATCTTCAGCTTGCTTTTCCTCATATAACCACTGCTGGGACTTGACTCCACTGACTTCCTCTGCCAGCTTAATCATAATCACCACCATTGGGCATGACTCCACTGTGAGCTTCTGCCTTCTTTTCTCCAAACAACAACATCAGGGTCTGACATATCCATTGTAAGCCTGTCTTGCTCCATCCCTAGAAACATAGAAACATAGAAGTGACAGCAGAAGAAGACCAAATGGCCCATCCAGTCTGCACAGCAAGCTTTCAGTCATAATTGTTTTCATACTTATCTGTTACTCTGACCGCTGAATTCAGGGCCCTTATTAGTAACTTTTTGGTTCCAATTCCCTTCCACCCCCACTATGGATGTAGAGAGCAGTGCTGGAGCTGCATCTAAGTGAAGTATCTAGCTAATTGGTTTGGGGTAGTAACCGCCGTAATAAGCAAGCTACTCCCACGCTTGTTTACCCTGCCTGTGCAATTCAGTCCTTGTTGGTTGTCTGAATATAAATCCTCTTTACTTCATTCCCCCCGCCGTTGAAGCAGTGAACTGCGCTGGATATGTATTCCAAGTGAAGTATCAGGCTTAATTGATTCGGGGTAGTAACTGCCGTAATAAGCAAGCTACACCCATGCTTATTTGTTTACCCAGAGTATGTATTTCATTCCTTGTTGGTTGTTGTCTGAATATAAATTGTCTTTTCTTCATTCTCCATTCTCCCTGCCGTTGAAGTAGAGAGCTATGCTGGATATGCATTGAAAGTGAAGTATCAGGCTTATTTGGTTTGGGGTAGTAACCGCCATAACAAGCAAGCTACTCCCCTTCTTTTTTGAGAATGCAAATCCTTTTTTCCACATTTCCTCTTGCCGTTGAAGCAGAGAGCAATGTTGGAGTTGCATTAACTGTGTGTATGTTTATTGAATAAGGATATTAATCTCCAGGTTTTAGCCATCATTCCCGCAAGCAGCCACCCCCGAGCCTCTTCTCTTCATTCACATCCTCTAGCCTTTATGGATCCACAGTGTTTATCCCACGCTCCTTTGAAATCCTTCACAGTTTTGGTCTTCACCACTTCACCACTTCCTCCGGAAGGGCGTTCCAGGCATCCACCACCCTCTCCGTGAAGAAATACTTCCTGACATTGGTCCATAACCACTATGGCCTGAAAATTCCAGCTGCAGCATGCCAGGCTCCTACTATATCATAACAGAAAAACTCAGGATCCTTAAGGATGCTACATTTTCTACCTGTAGAGGTATTTTGCAAATGCTACATGGACCTGACATGCTGACAACACCACAGCTTTGGGGGTGTTATAGCTGCATTTCTCACTGCATTGCTCTCTTCCTACCATCCAGTTTTTAAAAATTATTAACCCACACCACTTCTACCGCTGCTTTTCCAAGCCATTGTTCCCACATTGTGATGCCCACCCACTTATTCCACTGCTCTGTGCATGTGTAAGGCCTGTCAAATGGCTTTGGGGGGTAATGGCTACCCTTCTCGCTGCGTTGTTCTACACCTACCATTCCAGCTCTTAAGTTTGTCTTAAAACAACTTGAGGAATTTGTGGATGACAATGAGGCTTTTTATCATTATCAATTTAGTTTTCAGAGATCATTGAATGCTCTTAGGAAGGGGTCTGGACAAAGGCCACTATTGTGTTCTTGTTATGCTTGATATCACCGCAGCGTTTGAAATGGTGGTGGATCATAAAATCCTGATGCAATAGATTCAAGATAGTGGTATTGCTGGCAGTGTACTGAGCTGGTTTAAGTCCTTTGTCTCAAATAGGAAGCAGCAAACACACATTTATGGGTTTCCCATACACTCTGGATTTCCTCAGGGTTTGGCATTGCTTACTTGCTGTTCAACATGCAACCTATTGTCCAGCCTCTATGAGAGCTTCAGAGTGTAAGCATGCAGATGATATCTAGTTTTATAAGCTGATGGAAAACTCCTGAGCAGAAACAACATTGTCGTAAGATTGCAATTAGGAGATGGCTCTCTGAGAACAGGTTAGCATTGAATCTGTTGGTATTAAAATATTGTGAATCTGTTCCTCTGCTCTTAAAGATGCTTTTCAACAGCCAGGAATTAAAGATAGTTCCCCCGACTAAAAGTTTCTGTGTTATCCTGGATTCAAAGCTTTCTCTTACCCATCTGTGATCAAAAAGGTTTTTTGTAAGCTGAGGCTTCTATATTATGATGACTTCAGGATCATTGTCCAATTGTCGATCTTACCTGTCATCAACTATGCAACACACTTTACCTAGGTTTGCCTAATGTTGTAACTAATGCTATACAAGTGTTGCAGAATACTGCCACTCAATTGATTTTGGGCCATCAATGTAGGAGCATATTTTCCCTGTGTTCATTGACCTGCATTGGCTCCCTCTACATGCAAGAATTAAATATAAAGTTGATACAACTGTCTACAAATTGCTTTATCAGAACACCCCCTCCCCCCCCGCCCCCCTTGAATGCAATGCACTGTTTAAAAGATGCGATCCTCGACGTCTGCTACACCATCTTTGGCGGGGTCGATTCTGCCTTCACTGACAGTTTTGTCTTCTTCAGATGTCTGCACTCTGGATTTTAGAAAGGAAAGATTTCTCCAGTTCTTGATTCAGGCTTTCCTGCTGCACTAATACCGGGTGAGTTCCAGAAATCCCCTGTGAAGCCAGCAGAGGTAACGCTGGACTTAGTTTGGGAGCTGATGTTTCATTTTGATCAGGATTTGACTTCAGTTACTCAAAAGCTGGACTCCTTTGCTTTCAAATTGGACCATCTGGTCTCTCTCCATAACCTTAAGATACGTGAGCCTGACAATAAAATTTTCTCTTTTTACCAGGATTTGGATAAAGTTGTTGCAGTTCAATATAATTTGGTTCAAGAGCGTGGAACACTTTCTAGAAAGCTTGGATTCCTAGAAAATTCATAAAGATGTCTGAATTTACGTTTTTTTAAATTTTCCTAAAATTGTGGATGAACTTCCTGTAATGACTGTAAAGTGATATTTTTGGGAAATCTTGGAATTGTCAGCTGATCCTATACCATCTATTAATAAGGCTGTTTTTCTACCTGTATCTTTACGTTCCAACCCGTCCTCTTTTAACGTATCTCAATTTCTTGCAACATCAGGATATGAAACCATTGGACATGCCACTTTACTTGTTTCTTTTGTTACAAATGGTAATCTAAGTAAGGATATATCCTTTTATTTCTGTAATCTCAGTTCTGATTTTCATGGCCAGAAGGTTTGTATTTTCCAAATTTATCCAGGATTACTCAGGAGTGGAGAAGAGGGTTTCTTGTGCGTAGACAGGAGATGCTAGCATTAGGAGCTTCCTTTATGCTACACTATCCTTGTAAGTGTCATATTAAACTTCATTCTGATACTTTTATCTTCCTCTCTCCTGAATAGCTCAGAGCATTTATTTGACGCTAGGAATAATTTAATATCATCACCAGTTCCCATAGTAGAACAGCAGGCTTGACTTGTTATATATACAGGGATTAATTGACGACTGCTATGGTCCTTTCATAATAATGTTTCTACTTCTTTTATGCTCCTCTGCACTCTTTGCTTCCTTTTTTATTGCCTTTGCTAAAAATGGTTTTGTATCAACAGGATGCTGCTATGAATAACTTCTTATATTGTTTTTCTGTATTTGATCTTCCTCATTTCTAATTGCTTTACAATGTAATGGATATGTGCTTTGTATAAATAAATGCTTAATAAATAAATAAAAAGTTAAAAAAATGTGATCCTGTTCTTCACAGAAGGTACCTTTGGAAGTTCCAAGTGTCCATCAGTCCCATCTCCAATTTTTTTTTTCTTACTAACCTTTCACAATTTACTACCTTCAGGGTCACAAGTTACATCAGTGAAACAAGGTTTTATAAACCCAGATGATCTATGCATTGAACTTATACCTGTGCTAAAATCTGCAAATAATAGTTCATCTTATGAATTGCTGGCCCTATGGGACACCTCGTTGTACAAAGTCCTTGACAAATTAGCACCAAGGAACATCTTTATGAGGAAGAGGTCTAGCACTGCCCCATGGTTTAACAGTTCTTTACAACAGAATAAAGGAGGCATAAAAATAATAATAAAAATAATAATAATAATAAAAAATAATAATAAAAATAATCCCCTGCTTCTTTTCTATGCTCCAAGTTGTATTACTCCCTTGTTTTATTGTAACTGCATACCTTAGCCTTCTCTTGTTTAATGTTTTATTATTATTATTATTATTATTATTATTATTAAGATAAATATTAGTTTTTACCTTTTTTGTTACCTATCCACTTGTTAATTGTAAACCGACATGATGCGATATCTATTGTGAATGCCGGTATAGAAAAACTTAAAATAAATAAATAAATAAATAAAAAGAACTGAAAGGAGATGGTGATGATACCCTGCTTCAGTAAATGTATCCACTTATCGACTTTCACTTGCAAATTATCAAGATGCATTACTGCTGCAAAAAAAGTGGATTTTTTATTCCAAATTATCAATGTCATTCAATAATCCTAGAGAACTTTTTCACTCTGTTAAACAGATCATTAATCCAATGTCTGCCCCTTCCAATGCTCCAATTTGGCTCCTGGACAGACTCTGGCAGACACCTTTGTAAATATTTTAATGAAAAAATGATCATTATTAGGCAAACATTTCAAAATTCTGCAAACACTGTAATTGACAATTTACTATCTAAAGGAATGAAATGGGGACATTTTGATACTATGTCAGCGCTGATGTTATCTCCATCATTAAAAGAATGAATTCATCAACTTATCCCATACTCCACGACTCTATTAAAAATTATCAAAGTAGATTCATCTAATTTTATTTCAAAATTGTAAATACATTTTTGAATGGGGATTCCCTTCCTGATTCACTGAAAAGAGCATCTGTATGTCCTATCTTCAAAAAGGTTCTGTAGACCCAACATCAATCTCATAAAAGCATAAGAATATAAGATATGGCATACTGAGTTGGACCAAGGGTCCATGAAGCCCAGCATCCTGTTTCCATCAGTGGCCAATCCAAGTCACAAGTATGTGCAAGTACCCAAACATTAGATAGATCACAAGCTACTATTGCTGGTATCAAGCAGTGGCTATTCCTTATTGATTAATAGCAATATATGGATTTTTCCTCTAGGAACTTATCCAAACCTTTTTTTTACCCCAGTTACACTAATTTCTGTAACCATATCCTCTGGCAATGAATTCCAGAGCTTAATTATGCACTGAGTGAAAAAGAATTTTCTTCAAATTGATTTAAATGAGCTACTTGCTAACTGTAATCCTTCTTTTAACTGACAGGTCTATCCAGTAACGAGCGGTAGGAAGAGCTGCGTTAGTGCCCGGCGCACCCGCGGTTGCCGCATGCACAGTGCAGCTCACCTACCGCTCGATCCTGTATGTAAATAGCTTGCAAATGCAAGCTGCGTCTAAGAAGCGTCCATGAAGCGTTAGGTCCGCGCAACCCATTTTACTGGATAGAGCGCCTATACAGTATCCTGGGTGCGCGGGCCTAACGCTTCACGGCCACGCTGGTATCTGTCATTTCAAATGTCATTTGAAATGACAGATACCAGGAAGTCGCGAAAAGCAGCCTTGCTCCGGGAGGAGGGAAGAAGGGACTGGCAGTGTAAAGCGACGAAGCGGCGAAGCGACTTACTTTTTGCACCCACCTCCGGACATCGGACGACCTCTCCTGCCTCCAGCTGCTCGTGAAGATGGACGCCTGCACGGCCGCTGAAGACGTGATGTCACGATGTTTGGCGTCACGGCATGTGACGTCACGTCTTCAGCGGCCGTGCAGGCGTCCATCTTCGCGAGCAGCTGGAGGCAGGAGAGGTCGTCCGATGTCTGAAGGGGGGTGCAAAAAGTAAGTCGCTTCGCCGCTTTACACTACCAGTCCCTTCTTCCCTCCTCCCGAAGCAGGGCGCGAAAAGCAGCCTTGCTCCGGGAGGAGGGAAGAAGGGACTGGCAGTGTAAAGCGACGAAGCGGCGAAGCGACTTACTTTTTGCACCCCCCTTCGGGGTGCACCCCCCTTCGGGATGCAATTTTTTTTTCCGCTTTTTTTTTGCTTCGGGAGGAGGGGAGAGGACTGGGACTGCCCCGGAGACCAGCATCCATGGACGCAGCCAGGGCAGGTGAGCGGGGGCTGGGGGAAAGCTTGCCGCCTACCCTTACCCCTGCCTCTAACGCAGGGGTAAGGGTAGGTGGTAAGTTAGCAGGTTAAACGCACGGCAAAACGGCAGGGTAAAAAAGGGATAGTAGGGGCGCGGGTTACTGGATGCTAGGGAATAGCTAATTTGCTCGTTTGCATGCAATATACATGCCGCGTGCGGAAGGGGTTGCCCGGGGATTTTAGGACGCGGTAAGGGTAGGTTAAAGGGGGTTGTGGATCACAGGAAGGGCTAACGTGGCCGGAAAGTGAGTAGAATGCGGGTTAGGAGCGGGGTAAACGCGGCCGCACTTTACTGGATAGACCTGTGAGAGAGTAAATAACTGACTTATATTTACCTGTACAAGTCCTTTCATGATTTTATAGACCTCTATCATATCCCCCCTCAGTCGTCTTTTCTCCAAACTGAACTGCCCTAATCTCTTTAGCCTTTCCTCATAGAGGAGCAATTTCATGCCCCTTATAATTTTGATCACCCTTCTCTGCATTTCTCCAGTGCAACTATATCTTTATTGAGATGCGGCGACCAGAATTGCACACAGATTTAAAGGTGCAGTCTCACCATGGAGTGATACAGAGGCATTATGGCAGCCATCATTTTATTTGCTATTTCCTTCCTAATAATTCTAAACATTCTGTTTGGTTTCTTGACTGCCACAGCACTGAGGCAACGATTTCAATGTGTTATCCACTCTGATGCCTAAATCTCTTTCATGGGTGGAAACTCCTAAGATAGAATCTAACACTGTGTAACTATAACAAGGGTTATTTTTCCCCATATGCATTGAACTTGTCCACATTAAATTTCATCTGCCATTTCGAAGCCCAATCTTCCAACCTCACAAGGTCCTCCTGCAATTTATCACAATTTGCTTGAGATTTAACTACTCTGCATAATTTTGTGTCATCTGCAAATTTGATCACCTCTCTCGTCATACCCCTTTCCAGATCATTTATAAATATATTAAAAAGCACCATTCCAAGTACAAATTCCTGAGGTGCTCCACTGTCTACCTTTTTCCACTGTGGAAACAGTTCAATTAAATGGTCTGTTTTCAGAGTTTCCTGTCTGTTTCCTGTCTTATAACCAGTTTGCAATCCACAAAAGTACATCACCTCTAGTTTACTTAGAAGCCTCTCATGGGGATCTTTGTCGAACGCCTTCTGAGAATTCAAATAAACATCTACTGGTTCGCCTTTGTCCACATGTTTATTCAACATTCAAAAAAATGTAGATTTTTGAGGCAAGACTTCCCTTGGATAAAGCCATGCTGGCTGTGTCCCATTAAACCATTTCTATCTAAATGTTTTGTGATTTTATTTTTATATAAAATCACAACACTTCATTCTTACCTGGAGGAGGCCTCCTCCCTCCCACATTACTCCTCTGCCCATACAATCATCATTAACTACAACAAACTCAAATGCTCTACCGAACACCCTTCTGGCGAATAGAGAAACCCTAATATGCCCTGGCCAATTTGGTCTATAGAGTGATTCTGTAAATATTATAACTTTAATCTGGTTTCTTGTTATGTTCTTATGAGATGCATTTATTGATTATATGAGTTTTACAAATTTTATTTTATTATATGCTTAATGTATTAGTTCATGTATTATTTCATGTATTAGTTCATGTATCAGTTCATTGTTTCATGTTCTATGTAAGCCCTAGGGCAGTTTTTCTGTTAAATGTAAACCAAAGTGATTTGTATCTGATACAGGAACTCCGGCATATAAAAATAAAAAATAAATAAATAAATAAATATAAATTTTCATGATTTTTCCTGACACTGAAATCAGGCTCACCGGTCTATAGTTTCCCAGATCACCTCTGGAGCCCTTCTTAAATATCGAGATTACAATGGCCACCTTTCAGTCTTCAGGTACAATGGATGATTTTAATGATAGGTTGCAAATTAATTTTAATATGTCTGAAATTTCATTTTTGAACTCTTTCAGAACCCTAGGGTGTAAACCATCTGGTCCAGGTAATTTACTATTCTTCAGTTTGTCAATATGGCCTGCCACATCTTCCAGGGTCACCGTGATTTGGTTCAGTACATCTGAATGTTCACCCTTGAAAACCATCTCCAGAATGAGTATCTCCCAACATCCTCTTCAGTAAACACCAAAGCAAAGAATTTGTTTAGTCTTTCCACAATGACCTTATCTTCCCTAAATGCCCCTTTAAACCCTTGATCATTCATCTAACAATTCAACCAACTCCCGTGCAGACTTTCTGCTTTGGATATATTTTAAAAAGTTTGGATTATGTGTTTTTGCTTCTATGGCCAACTTCTTTTCAAATTCTTTCTTAGCCTGTCTTATCAATGTCTCACATTTAACTTGCCAATGCTAATGCTTTATCCTATTGTCTTCTTTTAAATGAAGATCTTGTGGTTGAAATAGCAACATTCACCTCACTTTTTAACCACACAAATTTACATCCCATCTCCCCCTATCATATCTGGCTAAGATCATAGAGAATGCAGCACTTTAGTAACTCACCACTTTCCTAGATTCAAATTCTACTCTGTATCAGTACCAATTTGGGATCCAGCAATTTCATAATATGAAATACTCTTTCTCTTCATTTTTGACACTGTTGAGTGGGGATTTGATCATAGAATTTATTTTGCACTCATTCTCTTAAACATTTCATCTTCCTTTGACATCATTGATCTATTGATGGTTCTGTCATTCTGTGGTTCACTTATTTAAAGAATCATTCTCAACAAGTAAAATTTGGGTTAGAAACTTCAGTTTGGGTACCACTGACCTCTGCTGTACCCCAAGGCTCAGCATCTATCTGACTCCATTATGTCGGCTGCTTGCTAGTTTTGGGGTACACTATATGGATGACATACAATTTTTCTTCCCTCAAGGATACTTGGCATCTTACAGAGCAATAGGAATGTACATTAGTATAAAATGAAAGTGCAAAATGAAATGAGTAAGAAAAATTTGTTTCATTCGGGAGCCCTGAACCAAATCAGAGTCTTCCCCGATGAACCAAACCTTACTCGTTTGTTTCATTTTATATTCTTTATTTATCATTTTCAAAAGTTTAAACAAAAAATAAAAATAAAGGTAGAGTTATTGCAGCTGGATATAAACAAATACATCAAATTACAACAGCAATATTGATCCTGAAAAATCTTAGTATATCCAAACTATATCATCTTAACAAAGGAAATATTAAAAAAAGAAAAATATTTATCATCTACTTTTAACAAATCAAGTATTACACTTTGTTATTTAATAACAAAGATGGCGCCAGCCATCCAGTGCTCCCTCCAAGTGACAGGGGCCGGCCAATGGCACGGATACCCTGTCACATGGTAAGGGCAAAGGCCATCGGTGCCATTTTTATTAGTGGCAGCCGACGGTCCGAGAGCGGAGATCGCTCCCGGGACCCCCACTGGACCACCAGGTACCTGTAAAATGTTTTTGGGGAGGTCAGGAGGGTGGGGGAAGCTAAGGGATTAATTTTAAAGGGTCGGGGTGGGTTTTTTGTTTATCGGCTCGGGCGCAGCCAACAAACAAAACCGCAATCGGGCTGGATGAAAAAAAACTCACGATTTGAATCGGAACTGGAATCCGAACCGATTCCGGTTCCGATTCACATCTCTACTCCTCATTCCTCCTCCCAAGGCAAACTTCTGATCCAGAGGTTCCTGAGGCTCCCACACTGGCAGCAATCTCGGATCCTGCACGGGCAAGTTCCTTAGTTCTCGGCACAATACAAGAGTCAACTTCCACCCCCCCAGTCGCTTCAGCCTCGTCATCGACCTGCGACTGAGTAGTGACTCTGTCTGGGGTCACACTGCGCTGGAGGCGGTCTGATGTCAGGGCTGAGGGATGCCTCATCCATCGGAGCTCCCAGCTCTCCCCCACTAGGCCTCACATCGGATTCACCAGTTCCTCCTTCTTGCTCCAGCTGGCACATAAACCGCAGGATATCCAGTTGCCCCAAGGGAGGTAAGGATTCTGGTGGAAAAATCCTTACTTTCCCCTTTCTTTTCGACGGCATAACCCACTCAGTAATACTCCAAAAGGAAATTCACGGGTAGCCTGCGTTCAGCAACCTTCCTATGCCGCCATCTTGCCTCTCCCAGTCTCTCTCATTTGTTTCATTTTAAATTAATGCATCAGGCCTAGGTATAGGCCCAAAGTTGGGGTCTCACTTAGGGCAAAGGCCAAGGCCCAAAGCAGGGTCCATGGCATATGCCCAAGCATGATGTTGGTACCTTGGCTTAGGCCTGAAGCAGAGGCCTTACCTAGGGCATTGGTTGAGGCCCAAAGCAGGGGCCATGACATATGTCTGAATGCAATGTCAAGGTCTCATCAGAGGCACAAGCCAATCACAGGGCCTCAGCTAAGACCCCCAGAAATTAAAAAAAACAACTTACCCCATGTGTTGGGTATCTGACGAAGACTTAGAACTTGGCAAAAACAGGAGCTTTCCAGAGGCTTGCGCTACTGACGTGAAGGTAGGCCTTGTGCCATGAAGCATCGTACACAGCACCCCATGGGCTGGTCATGGACCATGACAGAGGCATACCAGGAATGATGGATGAGAGGAACCTGAAAGCTGGATGAAGAGCGGCGAAGAAGACATCGCGATTGGGACTGGAACATAGGACATCAGGAATGTCTGGACACCGGGACACCTGAACACTGGAACATCTGTGACATCAGGACATCGGGACATCTGGACACTGGGACATCAGGAACATCTGGACATCAGGGACATCTGGATGAAGACAAGGGGTCTGACGAGAGACCAGGAGGCATGGTCTGAGACAGAGACAAAGGACCAGGAACCACAGATGAAGACAAATGAATTCCCACGAAGAACAGAATGCCTTGAAGAAGCAAAGATGGACCTCAGAAGCCTCCTGGATCAATGATCTGAAACAATTGAGAATCCAGGAGCGGCTTCTCCTTGCAAAGGCGATGAGGGACGGTCAAAAAGCCCTTTTTATAGGGCTAAAGAGGAGACGTCTTGGAAACATCATCAGGTGGGGCTGCAGGGCTATTCCCCTCATGGGTCCTTTAAATGTTCAGGAGAGGCGTGGCTGCATGCCTAGGAGAGAAGGCAGGACCAGGGACAGCAGCGACGACATCCACACTGCAGAGATCGAACAAGAGCAGCCCTAGGCCGGGAAGCAAGGCCCTGGCATTGGCGGCTCCCTGCCGCGAAGACAAGCAATGGTGGCGGCAGCTGCCTGCTGCAGGAAGGTTCAGCGGCAGCAGCTCTGCCCGCCACAAGAGTGATGACATTGGCAGTGGTCTCTAGACTGCGCTGGGAAGGAACAGAGTCAGCGGCAGCCTCCGGGGTGTGAGGAGAGACCTGGTTGGTTGCGGCCTGGCCGCAAAGGGATGGCATTGGCAGCGGTGGCCTCCATGTCACGTTGGAAGGAACATTGGCAGTGGCTTGCCCACTGTGGAGAGTGGATGGTGGCAGCAGCAGCAGCTTCCAGGCCACACTGCAGGTGAGAGGCTGCTTGCGTCTAGTCCAGCAAGCAGCATCGTAACAACTCTTTGGTTCAATATATAAAACTACCTTCTCAATTACTAATGCTACCCAGTGTCGATATTTCCAATTGCAGCTTCCTGATTGTACTGCAAGTTTATGTGTTCAGTGGATCAAGCCACAAACAAAAGTATCTTCCACTTGACTTAAATGTAATAAAACTATTAAGATATATTCTGTAAGGTACTGCATATGTGTGAGCTCCTATTGCTGTGACGCAGCCTAGTCCTAGTAGGTAGATCCTGAAACCCACGCCAGTGGCAGGTGAGCAAGTCTTGGCATGGGTATTTGGGTAACACTATGACTGGGTCCAAAATTCTATACAAAGACCAGGCTTTGGCTAAAGCCAGGCAACAACAAAATGTTTGGCTTGAGACAAGGCTAATGGCTTGATGCAAGGCTTATGACTTGCAACAAGGCTGATGGCTTGTGACTAGGCTGATTTCTTGAGACAAGGCTGGCGACTTGCAACTAGGCTGATGGTTTGAGACAAGGCTAATGGCTTGAAACAAGGCTGAGGCTGAAGCAGAGTTGAAGACTGCAGTAGAGCCACAGGCAAAGATTGAAGCAAAGCTGAAGGCTGAGAAGACAGAAACAGGCAGGAACCAGGCTGATGTTGAAGGCAGAAACTAGGCTGGAGCTGAAGGCAGGAACCAGACTGGAGTTGAAGGCAGCAACCAGGCTGATGCCAAAGACAGGAATCAGGCCAATGCTGAAGACAGGAATCAGGCCAATGCTGAAGGCAGGAACCAGGCTGGAGGGTTTGAACAAGAAAGAAAAGTGGAACCAGGAGGAGCAGGAATCAGGATATCTTCTTGTTGAGGCAAAGAATCCAAGTCAGGCAGGCTAAGTAGTCTTGAGCACGTGACATCATCATTGGGGTGTGTATCTAACTTTCCTGTCAACATGTGCTGAATTGTGCACACAGGTGTGCACACATGCCTAAGCATCTCTTCATTAGGTCCTAGTATGGCACGCATCACAGCATTCAATGGTGGCTCCCTGATGCATGGAGAATGTCCACCACAAAGAAGTCTGGGAACATGGCTGTATTCTAACGGTACCCCCTCTTCAAGCCTCCTCCTCAAACTTCTTCTCTTTGGCATCTGAGGAGATGAAGGTACTACTTTATTAACTGGGGGCTTGGGGATCCAGACCAGGATCCAGAGATTCTTTGGTTTCGAGACTGGAGTGAAAAACCATTCAAGGCAGGAGAATTAGTTGAAGAAAAGGATTTAAATAGTCCTGATCAACAGACAAAGGATCTTAGGCAGTAGGACAACACAGCTCAGAATTCACATAGGAAAAGACTGTATACTGAAGCAGAAAAACATATTTCAGACGTAAAGTGAAGAGGCTGGTAACCAAGATGAAATGCTACAATGTTCTTGGCAAGGTGGACCCCATTGATCAATCTGTAAGGAATTCCAATCAATATATGGTTGATGAAGACTCAGCCAGGGTAGTCCAAGTACAAGATTGCTGTATGTTCTTTTGGTAATACCCAATCTGTATTGTGATGGGTGAGGAAGCTGTAGTCACACAATCAGGTAGGGGTTCTCCAGATGAAACGACACAGGGGGTGGTTAAGCTGGTAGTAGGGCAACCACATTGATGTAGCTGTGATTCTTGAATAAAATTGCCCCCAGCTTCAGAGTGTACTAAAGCTTTGTCTGAACTGAATGTTTTCCATAGGTAACACACACCGGAACTGTTAGTAGCAGAGAGGAAGTAGGATGGTGCAAGGCTGCCTTCCCAACGAGATTTCTTGTATAGAGTTTTCTGGTCTTGAGGAGCACTGACGGACAAAATGATCTTGTGCTGCACAGTAGAGACAAAGATTTTGCAATCTTTGACTTTGTTTCTCATCATGTGATAGTTGGGTATTAAACAATTGCATGGGTTCTTTAAAGGCAGCCATCTTCAGTGGTTCCAGGATGGATTGTGAGAGATTCAGAAGTCTGGGAACCACAAGCAAGATCTTCTGAGAGTTCTTCTTTTCGTGAGTTTGTTCCTGGAATCTCAGGTCAGTATGAATAGCTAAGGTAATGAATGCTTTGAGAGACAAAGGAAGTTGGCCTTAGAGGCAAAAACTCATAATAAAAACTTTTAAAAATATATCCAAAGCAAGAAACCTGTGAGGGAGTTGGTTGGACTCATCAGTCTGGATAGTTACTGGTACAGGGTTTACTAGAACTGGAACTGAGACTGGATGTTGGACTTGTATTATATCTAAACGCTGTGACAAGGTCCATAATGAGTCTTTTACTTAATCAAGTTGCTGCTGGGTCTTTTGGATGAACTGGTGCATGAGCTCAATCAGTTTTGTTTTTTGCTTTTGCATCTGGGTGATCAAGGCAGTGATCACCTGTTGTGGTAACACATTCGCCAAACTCATGGCATTAGTAAACTGTAATGAACTGCATATGCATGAGCCCCTCTTGCCATGAAGCAGCCTCATAGCTAGAGTCCTGAGACCCATGCCAGTGGGGATTGAGCAAGTCTTGGCATGGGCCATACTATGACCAGGCTGTGGCTGAAGCCAGGCAAGGAAAAAACTGATGGCATGAGACAAGGCTGATGGCTTGAAACAAGTCTGAGGCTGAAGCAGAGCTGAAGACTGCAGTGGAGCCACAGGTGAAGACTGAAGCAAAGCTGAAGTCTGAGAAGATGGAACCAGGCAGAAACTGAAGACAGGAACCAGGCTAGAGGTAAAGGTGGGAACCAGGTGGATGCTGAAGGCAGGAACCATGCTGAAGCAGAAAGCTGGAACCAGGCTGATGCTGAAGACAAGAACCAAGTTGACAACTTGACACTGAAGACAGGAATCAGGCTGATGTTGGGGGCAGCAACCAGGCTGGAGGGCTTGAGCAAGACAGAAGACTGGAACCAAGAGGAGCAGGAATCAAGAGACCTTCTTGCTGAGACAACAAGTCCAAGTCCAGGTAGGCTAAGTAATCATGAGCATGTGACATCATCATCAGGGCAGGTACCCAACTCTTTTAGAGTGTTTGGCTCAAGATGATTTATATATTATGAATTAGCCAATGAGGTTACAATACATTTTTGGAATGTTGGAGCCTTTTTCACTTATAACTAAGCAAGTATAAAGCAAGTAAAAAGCAATATATTACATTATTCAACAAACAGTTCATAAAATATGCATGAACATAGAATATTGATATTTAAGTTCTTTAAGGAATTAAAATAGATATTCACACTTTACATGTTTGTTGGATTTGCTAATTTTGAATAGCAAAAAGATTTTCCTTTTTAAGATAAGGTTGTTTATTATGGCCCTGTATAATGATTCTGATATGTTCAGTTATTCTGAACAAGTGGACATTCAATTTTGGTGGGAGAACAGTCTTTTGATTCTAGAGGGGATTCTATTAAGGATATTGATTGGGAAATATTGTCTCAATTGCACAAATGATATCTAAGTCCTATGTAGCTCAAAACAAAAAAGTCCCAATAAAATAAATACAACATAAAACAAATATGTATTAAACCAATCTAATCAAGTTCTAAATGCTGGTACATTAATAAAGTACTGTCAGATTAAAATAATTCTTCTCACACATTTACATAAAACCCATGTTGCATAGAGATAATGAATATTTTGTATCATATTGGAATCTGATTCTTAATAAATATTCACATGATCTAATGTTGTTGATTATTGAAAAAATGAATCAAGTAAGCATCTTTTTATATATGGAAATAAAATAACACATTGATACTTTTCAACAACATTTGTCATTAGAAACATTTGAAACCCAGCTTGTAACTCATAATAAACAGTTAGACCAGTTCAAACTGTAAATTAAGCAAAATGAGCTGAAAATGTTTTGCTGAGATAAGATTGATTACAGTAAAGGTTTTATGTACCCTTGGATGAATAAACAAAGAAGTAAACAGAAATTTACAAGGAATTGGAAAATCATGTCTGTTGGCTCTTCTTCAGATGATTCTTCTGATGAAAAATACCATGTGTTGAAAAAACTCACTAGCTCCATTCAGAAGTCATTTTATTTGATTTATCTCTAAGAAAATCTTATGATGTCAGGGCTTTTGACCATAAATTTTTAGAATTTCAAAACAGACAGCAGGCGAATGCATTTCAGGCATGGCTCAACAAGATGCATTCAACTATGAAAATAAGAGACAGATGGGGCACATAAATTTGCAAACAAATAATCACTTTGTGTTCAATTAATCTTCTTGTTTATTGACTGAAGAGAGAATATAAGGTTTTGAACCGAGGTCTTTCTTTTATATATATGATCTGTTATGAACCTTTTTATGTGAGAGTTGAACTTTTCAACATTTTTCAGTGTTTGAAAATTATTTTATTATTTTCTGTCTAACCTGAAACCGTGGTGCAGTCAGTCTGTGAAAGTAGATCTAAATAGACTTCCCCTGGTAATCCAGACTCTTTAATAATTAATTATGAGAATATGGTATATCAAAAGGAAGGTGTTGTCAATGTTTCTTTACTTATTTGTCATAATTATGTTTTTTGTCTATATTTTTATATTGTTAAATTGCTAAATAAAGAGTGTTAAAAAATGATCTATGCTGAAGGCAATTCAACCACTGGTTATTATAATTTATCTAAAAGAGAAAGCCAAGCATTGACATCACTTAGATAAGAGAGTTGGATCAAAGGAGAGTGCTAGACATAGGGGCGGATTTTAAATGCCCTGCAGGCGTAAATCCCTGCGTGCGTAAATCCCACATAGGCCGCCGGCGCGCGCAGAGCCCCGGGACGCGCGTAAGTCCCGGGGCTTCGTAAAAGGGGCGTGTCGGGCCGTTGTGGAATGAAGCGGCTTTTCGGGGGCGTGACACGGCATTTCAGGGGCGGGCCCGGGGGCGTGGCGCCGGCCCGGGGGCATGGTCGAGGCCTCCGGACCAGCCCCTGGGTCGGGTGATGGCGCGCCAGCAGTCCGCTGGCGCGCACAGATTTACATCTGCTTTCAGCAGGCGTAAATCTGCCAACAAAGGTAAGGGGGGGTTTAGATAGGGCCGGGGGGGGGGGGGGGATTAGGTAGGGGAAGGGAGGGAAAGGTGGGGGGAGGGAACAGGCAGCGCAAGCTGGGCTCGGTGCGCGCAGGTTGCACAAATGTGCACCCCCTTGCGCGCGCCGAAACCGGATTTTATAAGATATGCACGGCTACGCGCGTATCTTATAAAATCCAGCGTACTTTTGTTCGCGCGCGTGTATGTTTTTAAGATCTACCCCATAGTGTATTTGTGTTTTAGTAAGGCTTTTGACACAGTTCCACACAGGAGACTTATAAATGTTCTAAGATCTTGTAAATTTAATGCTAAAAAATGCAGAGTAATGCATTTAAAATGCAAAAACCCAAGGAAAAGTATCTGAGATGAAATTCTTCTAATCACAAAAGAAGAGTGGCATCTGTGGGTTATTGTATCTGATAGTCTTAATATGGCAAAAGAAGTGGATAAAGCAATGGAAAAAGCCATAAAGATGCTTGGCTGCATAAGGAGAGGAATGGTCAGGAGAAAAAGGGAGGTGATATTGCCCCCAAACAGGTCCTTGGTGAGTCCTCATTTGGAATATTGTGTATAATGCTAGAGACCATGCCTTCAAACGGATATAAATTGGTTGGAGTTGGTCCAGAGGGTTGCTACTAAAATGATCAGTGGTTTTCATTCTAAAGCATATGGGGTTATAATTACAGATCTAAACTCTAGAGGAATGGCGCGATAGGGGTGATAAGATAGAACATTTTAATATCTGAAAGATTTCCATGCACAGGAGGCTAGCCTCTTTCAAAGGAAAGGAGGCTATAGTACACAGGGTCATGGGATGAGGGTGAAAGGGGGTAGACTCAGGAGTAAAGTTTATGGCGAGTAGTGGATGCATGGAACAGCCTTCCAGTGGAGTTAGTGGAGACATAAATGATATCTGAATTCAAGAAAACATGGAATAAATATGGGGGATCCCTGAGGGAGAGATGGGAATTCTAAGTGCTAGAAGAATTGGATTGATGGGCAGACTAGATGGGCCACACTAATTTGCTGGTAGTGAAGAAATAGAAAGATATTAACAACATAATCACAGCACAATGAGATTGTATGATCAAACCTGCAGAAATATTCAAGGCTATTGAAGTGCTAAAGTAAGCTAAACATTAACCAAGAACATAAGAACATAAGACTTGCCATACTGAGTCAGACCAAGGGTCCATCAAGCCCAGTATCCTTTTCCAGCACTGGCCAATCCAGGTCACAAGTACCTGGCAGGATCCCAAGGGGTAGATAGATACCAAGCTGCTTATTCCAAGAATAAATAGTGGATATAACTAGTAAGTTAAAGGTCAGTATTGAGTTTTGTTTCTGTACTATGGGCTAAATTTATAAGAAATCATTAGGGGCATATTCCAAATCATTTAGCCAGGTAATTCAAATGTTAACTAGCTAAATGAATATTTGGGCACATGGGGCGGATTTTAAAAGGGTTGCGCGCGTAATATACACGCATAACCCTTTTAAAAGCCTCCTGCACACGTCGAGCCTATTTTGCATAGGCTCGGCAACGCGCGTAAGCCCCGGGATGCGTCTTTGTCCTGGGGCTTGAAAAATGGGTGGGGAGTGGGCGGGCCGGGGGCGGGCCTGGGCGGGCCGGGGGCGAGGCCAGAGCCTCCAGGCACAGTGGCCATTTGCTGCTGTGCCCGGGATCGCGGGCCGGCCATCGCCAACGTGCACAACCTGTGCCTGCGTGGAGGCAGGCGCAACTTAAAAATTAAAGGTAAGGGAGGAGGGTTTAGGTAGGGTTGGGGGGTGGGTTAGGTAGGGAAAGGGAGGGGAAGGTGGGGGAGTGGAAGGAAAGTTTCCTCCGAGGCCGCTCCGATTTTGGAGCGGCCTCAGAGGGAACAGAGGAAGGCTGCGCGGCTCAGCACAAGCAAGTTGCACAATTGTGCACCCCCTTGCGCGCACCGACCCTGGATTTTATAACATGAGCGCGCAGCTGCGCGCTCATGTTATAAAATCTGGCATAGATTTGTGCACGCCGGGTTGCGGCACAAATCTACGCCCGCGCGCAGTTTTTAAAATCTGGCCCATGGTATCAGGGGAAAAGATATATTTCCTGGTCTTGAAAATGGGATATGCCTTGTTCAGAGCCAGTGTACTGTGTACTGATTCACAGGAGGGCTTAGAGAAAGGCACATTCAGATTTCCATAAGGCCCCATCCCTGAGGATCTGGATTAGTCCTCAGGGGACTCAAAAGGAATACTGGGATACCTCACAAGTGTTCCCAGCATTTAAATGGCATGGTGGCCAAACCAAAGTGTGGGATCCTGGAGGAGACCCATGAGCTCTTGCTTTTGTGAAGTGTTTTAAATTTATATATATATGGAAATGTATTGTGAAGTCTTGTCACAGACTGTGTTGGTATTGTTACTGGAAGAACTTAATCTGTAAAGACCTCTACTATGCCTTTGGATTAGATACAAGTCTTATTATTTTGTGGTGGAGTACATCTTTGCAGTACCTGCAGTGCTTTAAGACAGGAACCATTTATACTTACTTCTCTAATAGACCCCTTACCACCTTATCCTTTGACCAGGGACTGCTGGTTCTGACATCTATCTGGCTAAATTCTAGCTGGCTAATAAGTTAGGAGGCTAGAATTTAGGTGGATAAGTTAGGGGTGTTCTGGGGGTGTAACTGGGAGTTGAATTAGCCAGCTAAGTTAACCGGCTGGCTCAGATATTCAGAGTTAGCTGAATGACATAGATGGCCAAGTCTGGTCAGGCCAAAGAATTGTCCTAAAGTTGCCTGGCTATAATAAACCAGCTAACTGGTGTGGCTATACTATTGCGGAGAACACACGAGCAAATGCTGCACTTAGCAACAGTTATATGAAACACAACATAGTCCGTTCAGTTTCCAAATGTGTTTTTGTTTGTTATTTACATCCAAGCGGCAACTCCACTGCTTTAATATTTTTAGTTTAATAGGGTCCCTCTTCAATGTGCTGGTAGGGTTAACATCTTAATGTCCCTGGGAACATTCATTCCAGCAAATGTGAGCTTCACTTATGGCTAACTGCTCTATATTAAATGCTGCATTCATAGGAGGGGTAGTACAAGAACACATTCAAATCATTAACTTGTTGGCAGTCTGTGGTGGTGCCTCAGAAATGCTGGGGATTGTTTTTAACCTATTGCAGTACTATTGACATCAATGTCAGGTCGGTGTAGTATAGCCAGGTTCCATGGTATAGCCAGGGAATACGACAGAATGCTGGCAGCTTAAAGCGGAAGGCAGTAAATGGAGAAAATAAACAGCAAAGCTACTTTATTTCTGAGAGATTCTTAAGAATATAGAAAATTAAAATATGTTGAACAGAAAAAAATCCAAGAAAGCCATAGAAGGCAGAGCATACAGAAAGTGACATGTTGAACTTTACAGAGTACAGTAAGAATATGTTATGACAATACTTAAGAAATGAGCTGCAAAACAGGAAAGACAAAAGCAAAAAAAACAAACAAAAAAAACCAACTTTTCAAATAATGAACCAGCTGGGAAACAATGAAAGAAAAGTAGAAAAAGCTAAGTCTGCATCAAGAATAATCAGTGTTTTGATAAATTATCTGATGATATATAAATTTATATATATGACATATTAAACTACTAAACTATTTTTAACCATGTTTTTATGCTTTTATCTTCTCAATTTTGTAATCTGGAAACACTCTGAGTTTCTGAAATCAGCAGTTGGAAATATTTTGGCATTGTTAACCTTGGAATATTGTTCAGTTTTTGATTTCCAGGAAAAAAATTACTAAACCGAAAATCTGATTGCAATTTCCAATCATCTTGGAATACTTTAAAACTAACTTAAAATATGATTCAATGCAATGTGGTAAAAAGTAAAGGAGGTCTATATTGTTACCTCATGTAATGAATGTCATGCAATATTGGTTATGTAAATGTGTTTCATAAGCTCTAATAGTTATATTGGTCATAATAAAATCTAACATTTTTATAGACTGTGACACCTTTTATTTGACTAACAAATAATACTGCAGCACAAGAAGTTTTGGTGTCCATTTTCAAACTCACTAGACACCTAACTTACTGGGTCATTCATCAAATAGCATTAGGGCATTATTGCAGACATTAGGGCTCTAATGCCCGCGATAATGCTGTAACAAGTGTTATTTATTGGATCGCAAGATGAATATGCAAATTTTTCTGGACTGGGAGTAATAAATTAATATGAGGGGCACATAATGTTGCATGCAATAGCATAACACATGCTATATATATGAGAGAGAGAACATAAGAACATGCTATACTGGGTCAGACCTAGGGTCCATCTAGCCCAGTATCCAACAGTGGCCAATCCAGGCCCTAAGAACCTGGCAAGTACCCAAAAACTAAGTCTATTCCATGTTACTGTTGCTAGTAATAGCAGCAGCTATTTTCTAACTCAACTTAATTAATAGCAGGTAATGGACTTCTCCTCCAAGAACTTATCCAATCCTTTTTTAACCACAGCTATACTAACTTCACTAACCACATTCTCTGGCAACAAATTCCAGAGTTTAATTGTGCATTGAGTAAAAAAGAACTTTCTCCGATTAGTTTTAAATGTGCCCCATGCTAACTTCATGGAGTGCCCCCTAGTCTTTCTACTATCCGAAAGAGTAAATAACCGATTCACATCTACCCGTTCTAGACCTCTCATGATTTTAAACACCTCTATCATATCCCCCCTCAGCCGTCTCTTCTCCAAACTGAAAAGTCCTAACCTCTTTAGTCTTTCCTCATAGGGGAACTGTTCCATTCCCCTTATCATTTTGGTCACCCTTCTCTGTATCTTCTCCATTGCAATTATATCTTTTTTGAGATGTGGCGACCAGAATTGTACACAGTATTCAAGGTGCGGTCTCACCATGGAGCGATACAGAGGCATTAGGACATTTTCCGTTTTATTCACCATTCCCTTTCTAATCATTCCCAACATTCTGTTTGCTTGTTTTACTGCCGCAGCATACTGAACCGATGATTTCAATGCGTTATCCACTATGACGCCTATATCTCTTTCTTGGGTGGTAGCACCTAACATGGAACCTAACATTGTGTAACTATAGCATGGATTATTTTTCCCTATATGCATCACCTTGCACTTATCCACATTAAATTTCATCTGCCAATTCGATGAGAGAGTATGAGAGAGAAAGAGAGAGAGAGATTAGTCAACTTTTTATACAATTGTAAGAGAGGCCTTCTGATCTCAGGGTGAGGTCTTCGTAGTGGGCTAGGTTTTAGGGGGCAGTTTTACATGCACAGTCAGAGGTACGAACAGCACAGTAGACAACAGTGAAGATTTTATGTGATTTGGATTGATGAATGGTATAAAAAGATGACATTTGTACAAAGTACTCTCGCCTTAGCTTGATGCACTCTGTTTGGGATATATTTGCATTCACTGGATGCAGTGCATGCAGATATAGCAGATGCATATTCATTATGGATATCCTGAAAACCAGACCTTTTGGTGGCAATGCAGGGCCAGAATTGTTTACCCCTGGATTTATAGATTGATTCCAATGGAATACTTTTACATTTCTTTCCAGCTTATAGTATTACCAGTGAAATATCTTGCAATAGCCAAATTGCACAAGACTCAAGCATTCATAAATATGAAATAATTATGCAAACTATACTACTACTACTAGTACTAAGTTAGTAATTAGACTTCTTTGAGTAATCGATGTATCTAAAAACATGAAGTTATCCCACATACTAACTCTACCTTCCCTTATAGATTAATCTCTTTCAGCCTTTAAACTATTGTAAAACTTGTTACTATGTCATGTTATACTGTGAAACGATATTTATAGTCATTGTAAAGCTTGTTGCTATGTTATGTTACACTGTGAACCGAGGTGATGTTTTTTTACGTGCCCCGGTATATAAAAATTCTTTAAATAAATAAATAAATAAAATACTACTACTAATCATTTTTAAAGCTCTCTAGATATACATAGTAGGGATGTGTATTCGTTTTCAACAAATGTGGCATCCACAACAAATATGTCCCTATTTGATTCATGGGACTGCGAAACGAATGGTGATCCCCCATGAATGAAACATATCATATTAGTTTCATTTGTTTGGTTCACAGTGCTTTCTTAGTAGCCTTTTGAAATAGGAGAAGGTCATGTGGGAGAATCCATAGCAACACCAGCCCTTTCCTGTGAATCATAGTAGCAACACTTGAACTTTACAGAATAAGACATGGATAAATCAGAAAAAATATTTCCAGTCATCTGCAGGAAGAAGTCATAATGCTTCCCTTCATATTTTCTAAAAAGTCTATCTGGTCAATTTTAAAAGCCTTTTGCGTGCCAAAAACGTGAGATATGTGTGTGTCTCAGATCTGCATGCACCTCGCGGATTTTAGAAACCATGCGGGCATGCATATATATCCAAGTATGTGCATAAAAAGGTTTTTCACCAAAAGGGGCTGGGTGTGGGCAGGACATGGGCAGACCAGAATTGCAGCATAAATCTGCATGTGTTTACCCACACAAGCAAGCATTGGGGTGCCCTACTGTGTAACTTTACTTCTGCTATGGATGGCCTGTAAGTCATGTAACAAAAACTCAAGGCCAGTCAGTGGGGTTTTAAGGCTCAGGGCTAATAGGATAAAAGGGAGGCAAGTTACCTAGGGGGTTTAGGAAGTCCTCTCCTTTACTCGGTCAAACTGGAACAAACTGGGGAAACAGGTAATTGTGTTGGCACGTGTAGCTACTAAAATTCCCCCCACTTACACACTCGAGTAGCCATATGCACGCAGATGCGCACATCAGTATAAAATTGTGTACACATATATGGGCATATAGCCGATTTTATAAGAAGACAAACAGCACATATATGTTAAAAAAATCTCCACATCCATGTGTGCGCAGTGGGAAATGCACGCACATGTGTACCCATGCGTGGGTCTTAAATTCTACCTCCATATTTTTAATACAGGTAGACTTGTTTTTAAAGACAATCTCTATATTAAAAGCATTTAGCCAAATAACTCAGAAGTTATCTTGTTAAATTAAAATTTGGGCACTTAGCTAAATTCTAGCTGGCTAATACATGAGGCTAAAAATTAGCCAGCTAAGGGGGTCATTTTCCAAAGCGATCGCACGCGAAACGGGACTTTTTGCACGCGAATAGTCCCTTTTCACATGCGATCACTAAATTGGGGCGGCGGCAGGGGGAAGTCCGCACCGGAAGGGGAGTAGTCATGGCAGAGTCCGCACCGGAAGGAGAGGAGTCGCGGTGGACACCGCAATGACTTCGTTGATGGCAAAAAGGTAAGGGCCCTTTTCACGGAGGTGCGATCGCTGCCGGCTTTTGCAGGCCCGCCCCCCCACTTCGCCACCCTGCCCCCCGTTATTGCCGGATTTTCTAAGGTCTGTGACCTTAGAAAATCCAGGCCTAAATTAGGGACATAACTGGAAGGAGTTGAGTCAGCCAGCTAAGTCAGGTCAGGCGAAAGAGCAGACCTAAAGATAGCCAGCTAATTTTAAGATAGCTGGTTGTGTTCAATAATGTAGCTGCACTATTGAATATATCTCCAAAGTTAGCTGGATAAGTTTGTCTGGCTAATTTTGCTATCTGGAGAGTGACTGAATATGGACCTCTATATATCTATACGTGTAGACAAGCAGTGACTTCTAAGGAGAGATTTAAAGAGCTTGGAGTGGGGGTATAGAGTTTGTGAGGAAGAAGCCAAAAAAAACCCAGAAGTGACTTTGACATTGATCTTTGGATTCAAGAAAGAGTTGCAGTGAAGACAGGAGTCAATTGATTTGCACTTCCACTAAGAAAAGCACAAGAAGTTAGGATGTAATTATAGCTAAGGCAATACAGGACAGGTATGCCATTAGAAAGAACTTTCTAATTGGAAGGCTAGTCCAGCAATGGCACAAGACACCTAGAATGGTGCTGGAATCTCCATCACTGGAAGCTTAAAGAGAAAATTAGACAAAGGGGTAGATTTTAATAGGTGCATGAGTGCGTCCATGCGCGTGCTACCGTGCACGCGCATGTTATAAAATCGCATGTCGGCGCGCGCAAGGGTGTGCACAATTGTGCGCCTTGCACCTGCCGAGCCCGCGCCAGGCCGTGCTGCCTTCCCCCGTTCCCTCCCAGACCGCTCCAAAATCAGAGCGGCCTGGGAGGGAACCTCCCTACCCCCCCACCACGCCTTCCCTTTGCCTACTTCCCCCGCCCTTTCCCCCTACCTTTTTCGGTTTTTTTTTTTTTTTCTTGTTTTAAAACTTACTTCAGCCCTGGGGAAGAAGTAAATTGTGCATGCCGGCCAACTGTCAGCGCTCGATCGCCAGCACAGCTGCAAATGGCCACTGTGCCGTGAGCCTCTGACCCCGCCCTTCCCTGCCCCCCAGACCGCCCCTCCCCGCCCCTTTTTGCAAGCCCCGGGACTTATATGCATCCCGGGGCTTTATGCTCGTCACCGGGCCTTTTTAAAATAGGCCCAGCGCATGTAGGTCCGGTTATGTGAGTAAATCCTCCGGATTTACGTGAGTAACCTTTTGAAAATCTGGCCCAAACTGTTTTCAGAGACGATATAGATTGAGTGATGGATCCTGCCTGGAGATGCAAATAGACAAGATGATCCACTGAGAACTCATCAGGTTCCATTTTTCTCTGGTTCTGTTTCGCAGATCATATCAAGTGGTACTGAAAAACATTTTACCAAATTGTATAAAGCCACAAATAGGAAGGCTCCCAATATGGTTTGACTCTATTGTTTAGAGGTGTATACACAGGATAAAGTTTCATCAGGTAGTTTTGTTCACATTTTCATTACTGCATTTTTTTGTTTCTTTTTATTTTATTATCTATTTGTGTGTAAAATACATGTAAAATCTTAGATGCATAAAAACAATTGCATATATAAAATAATGAAATGAAACAAAATGAATAGAAATGCCTATTTTTGTCTTTAGGTATAATTCAAACTTTCTAATATGGACTTTCCAACATATAAAACTATTAGAATCAACAATTAATTTCTTGTAAAGGAATACTGGGGGGGGGGGGGGGGTGTTACCTCTGTGGGTAAAGCAGTACTTTTCCTGCAGAAACAGCCCTTTAGGAAACTGTGTGTCTGGTATTTACATAAAATTACCTTAGTACACTCAGTGCACTCAAAACTTTTATGTACATAAGGAGAGGTGCATGACAGGGGGTGGAACCTGGGCAGGTCTGGGGATTACTTACATACTTTTTGATTTTAAAAGGTATTGCACATGCATTCTCTCAGCAAAACCCTACATGCTAAAGAGCAGGCATAATTGCATACACGTGGTTTCCCCAGGATGATTTTTAAAGCAGGCTTATGCATAAGTCCACTTTGAAAATTTTTATTTTATACCAACATTTGGTTGAGATATCACATTGGTTTACATTCAGGTACTGTAGGTATTTCTCTATCCCCAGAGGGCTTCCAATCTAAGTTTTTGTACCTGAGGCAATGGAGGGTAAAGTGACTTGCACAAGGAGCGACAATGGGACTTAAACCCTGGTCTCCTGATTCATAGTCCACTGCTCTAAGTAACCACTAGGCTATTCCTCCTCCTGCACATGTTTGACCCCCCTCTTCCAAGAGCTAATTTTCCAACTGCTTGCATGGATTCAAAGCTCCCTAGGCTTTGTACCAAGTCTCAATGGGCAAGCATATGAATATTTTTCTTTTGAAAATTGCCTTGGGGTGAAGGTACCAGCAGATTTTTCGACCTTTTTTTTCCTGTGGGTACTTCTTTCCCCATAGAACATAATGCACGAAGATTTAAAAATTGTAATCTCCATGTATTACTTTCCCACTCTGACCTAAATTTGCACCCAGGGACTCCTTGTCTCTACATCAGGGGTGGCCACCTCCCTTCCTCGAGAGCCACAAACAAGTCTGGTTTTCAGGATCTCCACAATGAATATGCATGAGCTAGATTTGCATGCAGTGGAGGTAGTGCATGCAAATGTATCTGACGCATATTCCTTGGGAGCACCGAAAGGAGACGATCATCTTGCTGGTGGCTGAAAGGAATTAAATTAGTAAGTATTTGCTTGGGAAATTTTCTTTTTTAAAAGTATTGGGACAAAGTTAACTATTTGGGAATATTAGTGTGTTTGTGTGTTTTTGTGCTTTTAATAGTCAGTAAGGCAGGGAATAAACTGAAGTTAGAGTGTATTTTTAAATAGACAGTCAGTAAGGCAGCCAATAAGCAGTAGTTAGTGTGTAGACTTAATTGGCATCTCAGAGACATGGTGGAAAGAGGATAACCAATGGGACAGTGCTATACCGGGATACAAATTATATCGCAATGACAGAGAGGAGCACTCGGGAGGAGGTGTGGCGCTTTATGTCCGGGATGGCATAGAGTCCAACAGGATAAACATCCTGCATGAGACTAAATACAAAATTGAATCTTAATGGGTAGAAATCCCTTGTGTGTCGGGGAAGACTATAGTGATAGGGGTATACCACCATCCACCTGGTCAAGATGGTGAGACGGACATTGAAATGCTAAGATAAATTAGGGAAGCTAACCAAATTGGTAGTGCAGTAATAATGGGAGACTTCAATTACCCCAATATTGACTGGGTAAATGTATCATAGGGTCACGCTAGAGAGATAACGTTCCTGGATGCAATAAATGATAGCTTTATGGAGCAATTGGTTCAGGAACCGATGAGAGAGGGAGCAATTTTAGATCTAATTCTCAGTGGAGCACAGGACTTGGTGAGAGAGGTAATGGTGGTGGGGCCGCTTGGCAATAGTGATCATAATATGATCAAATTTGATTTAATGACTGGAAGAGGAACAGTGTGCAAATCCAAGGCTCTCGTGCTAAACTTTCAAAAGGGAAACTTTGATAAAATGAGAAAAATTGTTAGAAAAAAACTGAAAGGAGCAGCTACAAAAGTAAAAAATGTCCAAGAGGCGTGGTCATTGTTAAAAAATACCATTCTAGAAGCACAGTCCAGATGTATTCCACACATTAAGAATGTTGGAAAGAAGGCAAAACAATTACCGGCATGGTTAAAAGGGGAGGTGAAAGAAGCTATTTTAGCAAAAAGATCTTCATTCAAAAATTAGAAGAAGGATCCAACAGAAGAAAATAGGATAAAGCATAAACATTGGCAAGTTAAATGTAAGACATTGATAAGACAGGCTAAGAGAGAATTTGAAAAGAAGATGGCTGTAGAGGCAAAAACTCACAGTAAAAACGTTTTAAAATATATCCAAAGCAGAAAGCCTGTGAGGGAGTCAGTTGGACCGTTAGATGATCGAGGGGTTAAAGGGGCACTTAGAGAAGATAAGGCCATCGCGGAAAGATTAAATGATTTCTTTGCTTCAGTGTTTACTGAAGAGGATGTTGGGGAGGTACCCGTAATGGAGAAGGTTTTCATGGGTAATGATTCAGATGGACTGAATCAAATCATGGTGAACCTAGAAGATGTGGTAGGCCTGATTGACAAACTGAAGAATAGTAAATCACCCGGACTGGATGGTATACATCCCAGAGTTCTGAAGGAACTAAAAAATGAAATTTCAGACCTATTAGTAAAAATTTGTAACTTATCATAAAAATCATCCATTGTACCTGAAGACTGGAGGATAGCAAATGTAACCTCAATATTTAAAAAGGGCTCCAGGAGCGATCCGGGAAATTACAGACTGGTTAGCCTGACTTCAGTGCCAGGAAAAATAGTGGAAAGTGTTCTAAACATCAAAATCACAGAACATATAGAAAGACATGGTTTAATGGAACAAAGTCAGCATGGCTTTACCCAGGGCAAGTCTTGCCTCACAAATCTGCTTCACTTTTTTGAAGGAGTTAAGAAACATGTGGATAAAGGTGAACCGGTAGATATAGTATACTTGGATTTTTAGAAGGCGTTTGACAAAGTTCCTCATGAGAGGCTTCTAGGAAAAGTAAAAAGTCATGGGATAGGTGGCAATGTCCTTTCGTGGATTGCAAACTGGCTAAAAGACAGGAAACAGAGTGTAGGATTAAATGGACAATTTTCTCAGTGGAAGGGAGTGGGCAATGGAGTGCCTCAGGGATCTGTATTGGGACCCTTACTTTTCAATATATTTATAAATGATCTGGAAAGAAATACGACGAGTGAGATAATCAAATTTGCAGATGACACAAAATTGTTCAGAGTAGTTAAATCATAAACAGATTGTGATAAATTACAGGAAGACCTTGTGAGACTGGAAAATTGGGCATCCAAATGGCAGATGAAATTTAATGTGGATAAGTGCAAGGAGATGCATATAGGGAAAAATAACCCATGCTATAATTACTAGGGATGTGAATCGTGTGCCCTATCGTCTTAACGATCGAAATCGTCTGGCAGGAGAAGAAAATCGTGTTTGGCACGATTTTTTAGTTAAAAAATCGTTAAAAATCGTTTTTTCCGATTAGTGCACACTAACTGAAAATGATACAATTTGACACTTTTCAGGTCAGTTAAGGTCAGTTTAGGAATGAATATGTATTCCTATTGGCTGCCCTCTTATTTATTCATGTTACCAAGGTTCCCACTGACAGTATATGGGGGATGGGAAATGGAAACTGTTGGTAGTTGACAAAAAAAGTAATGTGATCAGTCAATGTGACTAGAACTTGTGCCCTAACCCTGATACCAGGGGTGTTGTGATCTTCCTGCACACAGTGCCCTAACCCTGGCACCAGGGGTGTTGTGATCTTCATGTACACAGTGCCCTATCCCTATTAATACCAGGAGTGTTGTGATCTTCCTGCACACAGTGCCCTAACCCTGATACCAGGGGTATTGTGATCTTCTTGCACACAGTGCCCTATCCCTATTAATACCAGGAGTGTTGTGATCTTCCTGCACACAGTGCCCTAAACCTGACACCAGGGGTGTTGTGATCTTCCTGCACACAGTGCCCTATCCCTATTAATACCAGGAGTGTTGTGATCTTCCTGCACACAGTGCCCTAACCCTGATACCAGGGGTGTTGTGATCTTCCTGCACAATGTGTGCAGTAAAGGAGACCTGCCTTTTCCACAAGCTGGAGTCAATGTGTGGAGTAAAGGAGACCTGCCTTTTCCACATGCTGGAGTCAATGTGTGCAGTAAAGGAGATTTGCCTTTTCCACAGCTGGAGTCAGTGTGTGCAGTAAAGGAGACCTGCCTTTTCCCCAGCTGGAGTCAGTGTGTGCAGTAAAGCAGATCTGCCTTGTTCACAAGCTGGAGTCAATGTGTGCAGTAAAGGAGACCTGCCTTATCCCCAAGCTGGAATCAATGTGTGCAGTAAAGGAGACCTGCCTTTTCCCCAAGCTGGAGTCAATGTGCTGTAAAGGAGACCTGCCTTTCCCCCAAGCTGGAGTCAGTGTGTGCAGTAAAGGAGACCTGCCTTTTCCACAAGCTGGAGTCAATGTGTGCAGTAAAGTAGACCTGCCTTTTCCACAAGCTGGAGTCAATGTGTGCAGGAAAGGAGACCTGCCTTTTCCCCAGCTGGGGTCAGTTTGTGCAGTAAAGGAGATCTGCCTTGTCCACAAGCTGGAGTCAATGTGTGCAGTAAAGGAGACCTGCCTTATCCCCAGGCTGGAATCAATGTGTGCAGTAAAGGAGACCTGCCTTTTCCCCAAGCTGGAGTCAATGTGCTGTAAAGGAGACCTGCCTTTTCCCCAAGCTGGAGTCAGTGTGTGCAGTAAAGTAGACCTGCCTTTTCCACAAGCTGGAGTCAATGTGTGCAGTAAAGGAGACCTGCCTTTTCCACAAGCTGGAGTCAATGTGTGCAGGAAAGGAGACCTGCCTTTTCCCCAGCTGAGTGATGATCATCACATTACTTTTTTTGTCAAGCTTCCAACTGTTTCCATTTCACATCCCCCCAACCATTACCTCAGTGGGAACCTTGGTAACATCAATAGATAAGAGCACAGCCAGCCAATAGGAATACATATTCATTCCTAAGTGACCTTTACTGACCTGGGAAGTGTCAACAATTTGTATCATTTTCTGTTGGTGTTCGTGAGTTTCCAGTTCCATTTCCCATCCCCCCAACCATCACCTCAGTGGGAACCTTGGTAACATCAATAGATAAGAGGGCAGCCAGCCAATAGGAATACATATTCATTCCTAACTGACCTTCACTGACCTGGAAAGTGTCAATTTGTATCATTTCTGTTAGTGCGCACTAACGGGAGTTAGTGCGCACTAACGGGAGTTAGTGCGCACTAACACGATTTAACGATTTTTAACGATAAATCGTTAGAATTTCTATTGTATTGTGTTCTATAATGATTTAAGACGATATTAAAATTATCGGACGATAATTTTAATTGTTGAAAAACGATTCACATCCCTAATAATTACACAATGTTGGGTTCCATATTAGGTGCTACAACCCAAGAAAGAGATCTAGGCATCATAGTGGATAACACATTGTAAATTGTCGGTTCAGTGTGCTGCGGCAGTCAAAAAAGCAAACAGAATGTTGGGAATTATTAGAAAGGGAATGGTGAATAAAACGGAAAATGTCATAATGCCTCTGTAATCGCTCCATGGTGAGACCGCACCTTGAATACTGTGTACAATTCTGGTCGCCACATCTCAAAAAATATATAATTGTGATGGAGAAGGTACAGAGAAGGGCTACCAAAATGATAAGGGGAATGGAACAACTCCCCTATGAGGAAAGACTAAAGAGGTTAGGACTTTTCAGCTTGGAGAAGAGACAGCTGAGGGGGGATATGATTGAGGTCTTTAAGATCATGAGAGGTCTAGAACAGGTTAATGTGACTCAGTTATTTACTCTTTCAGTTAAAAGAAAGACTAGGGGGCACTCCATGAAGTTAGCACGTGGCACATTTAAAACTAATCGGAGAAAGTTCTTTTTCACTCAACACACTATTAAACTCTGGAATATGTTGCCAGAGGATGTGGTTAGTGCAGTTAGTGTAGCTGTGTTTAAGAAATGATTGGATACGTTCTTGGAGGAGAAGTCCATTACCTGCTATTAATTAAGTTGACTTAGAAAATAGCCACTGCTACTACTAGCAACAGTAGCATGGAACAGACTTAGTTTTTGGGTACTTGCCAGGTTCTTCTGGCCTGGATTGGCCACTGTTGGAAACAGGATGCTGGGCTTGATGGACCTATGGCATGTTCTTATGGCTAAATATACATGGATTAAGGCACAATGTACCTGCTTTTATCCGCAGGGAGGGAGGGCAATTTTCAGACACTCTTTTTACCTGCGTAATTATCGAAGTAAGCAATTTTTGAAAATTGTCCTTCCCATTGTCATGAAAATTCAGATGGACTAAAAAAGCAAACGGTGTGAATTAAGCCTAGTATGACACAAATAATATTAAACATTATTAATATTGAGCATGTACTTTCTGGGGATGGCAAGTGCAAATTTCATTGTTTAGGCCGAGCATGACTTCATTCCAAATAGATATGGAACAATATTATGTTTGGTATATTTTTGAAAGGCACTGTTATTAGTTCAAGTATTAATGCACTCCTTAGTGCTTTTATGCCAAGGCACTGTAGAGAGATAATTATAGTTGCAACACTCATTGACTGACAATTTAATTTGATATACTGCAGTGTTCTGACATATTGCATGCAATTAAGTTTAAAGGATGCCTTTACGTTCATAAAGAACAATAACTTCAAGCTATATTGGATCACATTGCATAACAGCAACCCTCTTTCAAAACAACATGTCAGGTTAGCAAATAATGAGTGTTGTATCTATACAAATAACACAATGTATTCCACTAAGTAACAAAAAAGGAGGAACAAAAGAAAGTGAGACCCAAGATCCTGAGAGTGAAAAGCATCGTGACTGTTTAACAACTTTGGACTATTCATCCCAGAGAATATAGAGAGGGAAGAAAAACAAAAGAGCCAATTCATTTTGTCAGGAATTAGGCGATAATACAAAATTGCAGATTTCTGATGACTTAAAATAGGGCCAAAGGGCGATGTCATGTGGAATGTGCCTGGTTCTATCTCCCAGTCAGGGTTTCTACTTCCAAGATGGACCGGAGCTGGGGATGCTGCAGAGGAAGCCCTCAAAGCCCCCGGGGGGGATGATTTATTGTCATCATTCACCAGTGACACCTGGTGACCAGATTGAGGACCCCTGATTGCAGTGCTTCTTAAGGAGGAACCCTGGTTCTTGCCCTTTGGCCCAGGATCTTTACCGCAGTGAGCAGACTTGGAGCCCAGTGTACTAAAGAGAACCGAATTTGACAAAGACTGCTTCACAGAGCAAATACTAGGGGTGTGCATTCGGATTGACCGCATTAGTAAAACGCAACTCATATTTTTTTTTTACTTAAAAAATTGATTCGACATAAACGATCGGATTTCCCACATATCGAACATAGATATGTTCGATATGTGGGAAATCGCGATTGTTGAGCCAAAATAAAAATATAAACCCCCTCACCCTCCTTAATCCCCCCCCCCCCCGACTTACCACAACTCCCTGGTGATGGAGCGAGGAGTGAGGACGCCATTTCTGCAATCCTTGGCGAGAAGCATGTGACGTCGGCGGCACGTCGAGTGACGCCGGCGTCACGTGATTCCCGGCTTATTCGCGCCGGACGGCTCGTTCGGCCCAAAAAGAACTTTTGGCCAGCTTGGGGGGGCCTCCTGACCCCCCCCAAGCTGGCCAAAAGTTCTTTTTGGGCCGAACGAGCCGTCCGGCGCGAACAAGCCGGGAATCACGTGACGCCGCGTCACTCGACGTGCCACCGACGTCACATGCTTCTCGCCAAGGATTGCAGAAATGACGTCCTCACTCCTCGCTCGATCACCAGGGAGTTGTGGTAAGTCTGGGGGGGGGATTAAGGAGGGTAAGGGGGTTTAATTTTTTTTTTTGCACATATGTACATATACCCAACTCATTGGATTTTTTTTATGTCCATATTGGCCGCAAGTGGGACCCCCTTTCGGACATAAAAAATATGAACATAAAATTTTGCTCTGCACATCCCTAGCAAATACTGCACATGATATGCCTTAAAAACAATATTTGCTCTTTTAGCACACAGAATGTTGCTATTTGCTTTGGAAAGCTGTTTTTTTCTCACATAGCTTTACGTATGCAATATTGTATTTAAATGTTTAGCTAATGAGTGACTAATGCAAAATTATTCAAAGCAGCTCTGTAGCTATGCGTGTACAATAAGCCTACAAGAATAAATAACTTCACAAACATAATTTCACCTCAGTGCAGAGTAATTAAAATTTTAGCAAAACGTTTGGTAGACAAACTAGGCACGCCATTTTGCTACAAGGCTCATTTGCATATAAGTCCAGGTAGCAAATCACAGTAGCTAAATTGGAAATAGTGTGCAATCCTTTGTGCCTTTTATTACATTCGCCTTGGTATGTTAGGGAATATAAAAGCAGTGACAAGCCCCCAGGTAGTTGAAAATGAAGTCTCAAGGCACCTGATTCTGTTGCGCTGGATGTGAACCCTTGGCTTGGTGCAGGATTGGTACGGCCCTCCGGTCGGACCCGGAGAGCGCCTGCCAGCAGGAGGCGGAGCACAGGAGGAGACAGAGGCTAGCTGGAGCTTCGCCAATAGCAACCCAGGGTTCCCTCAGGTTGAGCCCTTGGTTTCCCAGGCCGAATGGTCTTAGGTGGGCCTCGTAGGATCTCCTAGAGAGGTAGTGCAGAGGAGTGCCCACCACGATCAAGGGTGCGCGGTCGATGTCCAAACCAGAATGTCCAGAGGTCACAGGAGGCCAGAACAGGGACTCCGAGTGGATAGCGAGGATCAAGGCCAGAGTAACAGTTCAGGATGATCAGCTGAAGCAGGGGTCAGTACTTGTAGTCAATCCGGGAGTAGTCAGGTCACGTTCCAGGCAGCGATCAGGAGTAGTCAGGAGCAAGCAATGGTCAGTACCGTGAGATCAGTCTGAAGGGTACTACCAGGGATGTAGAGATGAAGGAACAGGAGACGCTGGAACAGGAGACACAGGAGGCGCTGGAACTGGAGACGCTGGAACAAGAGACACCGAAGGCAAACTAGAGACACCGGAGTGTACGACCCGATTGCCAAGGCGAGGAAGTGATGTCAGACTACTTCCTTTAATGCAGCCATCAATCAGGGTGCGCTGCAGAGCTGGGATCCACCCCTGGCCCTTTAAGAGGACGGGTGGTCGGCGTGCACGCGCCTAGGGGCAGGGCCGATGCCACGGAGGACACCGAGCCCCGCTGTGAGGCCTGGATGGGAGACTGAGCGCGGGGGAGCCGATGACGCTGCGAACTGGCTGCGGCTGTGGAGTGGGAGAGCCCGGAGCTCGTGGACGGACGTGAAAGGTGAGCAGACCCAGCCAGGGAGCGGACACGGCCGGGAAGTGCAACAGATCCCAGCCCTGATTCCAATTAAGTTGGAAGTACAAAGAAGCAGGAGGAAATTTCTGGGTCATAAACAGCCCCCACCCCCTCAAAAATAAAGGAGTATCAAATTTTCAGAAAGCCTACTAGCCAGATTGCTTGCTCTCTTTTGAAACCTTTTTGTCCCAGGCTTTAAATGTAACACTGTGTAACTTTTGCTCAAACCTTAAATGTAACCATTTTGTGTTGTGAGCGTGGGAGAGCGGTCACTTGCTCAGGAGAGTGTGTGGCTATGACCACAGCATGAGCCCAGAGGAGAACGCAGGGTGAGCGCCGTGGCAAGTGAAGCATATCCGAGCACGGGTGGACAGGCTGAAGACCAGGAGCACGCTGACCTCTGGCGAACCTGAACGCACCTGGAGAGACCCAGCAATGCAATACTGGTCTCTGGGGTAGCCCTCTGGCCATTCAATAGCCCTTTCAGACCTGCCACCTGGGAATGGCAGGTGCAACAGGATGGACAGAGATTGAGGACAGAGATGACTCTGGAACAAGGACAAGATGAGGCACTTGGACACTTGGACGAGACGTAAGCAGTTGGAGACTAGGGCGAGACATAGACACCTGGAGACTAAGATGAGCCGTAGGCACTTGGCGACATGGACAAGACATCGAGTCTTGGAGACTCAGGCAGGCACTGCCCCTCAGCACGCCCTACACAGCCCCCATGGGCTGGTCATGGACCACGCTGTCCCACTGTGTGCCCTATACAACCTGAAGAGGCTGTCACGAACCAGGCAACATGGACAGGCACTCTCTCATAGACACCCGCTCTGGCACAGGCACAGGCACACTTTCACACAGAACCCCATATAGGCACTCACAGACACACACACACGCACTTTTTCACACATACACACACAGTGCTCTCACCCACTCACAGGCACCCTCCCATGTACACACACACACTCATACAGACACCCTCACATACACACACAGAAGCATTCTCTCATACACTCATACCCAGGCACTCACTCTCACAGGGCCAATCCATCGCTCTCTCACACAGATTTTGGACCTCTTCTTTGGTGGCTGGCAGCATCGCAGGACCTCTTCATTTGCCGCCAACTTGAAGGAAACACTGGCAGTACCACAGGGCCTCTTCTTCTGCCACAGGACCTCGCTTTGGTGGCAGGGAGTAGGAACCCCACCAGCACATTACTCTCTCTCACACACACATTTCCTCCATCTCTCTTTCTTACATAAATATATATACACACACACACACACACTCACTCTGTCTCTCACCAAGCTTATGTGTGTGTGTGTGTGTGTGTGTGTGTGAAAGAGGGAGCATATTGTCTGTGTATGTGTGCATGCATGTCCCCAGTCTACAACAATCTTAGGATGACAGATATGGTGAGTGGGAGATTTTTAAAATCCTTTTTAGTTTCAATTATTGGGTGTTATTTGATGTGTCTGCTGTTTTGAAGTATTTTATCAATGTTTAGGAAGTTTTAAAATTATATATCGGGGGGAGGTGCGAAAGGACATATCCGCCCTGGGTGCCAAATGCTTTAGGTACGACACTGGCTCTAGAAATAATGGCTAGCAGTCGGGCAAGACAAAGCTTATTATTATTTTTTTGGTTTTTTTGGTTTTTATATACCGGAAGTTCCTGTATAATATACATATCACTCCGGTTCACAGATAACAGAGATAACTATCGCCGGGATGGCGGTTTACATGGAACATATCGAACAGTTAATCTATTATAAAGTAGAATACAAACTAAGATCTACTAAGAACACATAAATAAAGCAAATAAACATTACAAAATTGCTGTGGGATGGGAGGGTTGTTATTCTTCCTGCTCTTAGCTCTCTGGGAAAGCTTGTAGGAAGAGCCAAGTCTTATTTAGACTCATATAATAAACAGAATACTCCATAATATGATAAAATCTGCACCATTACAAATGCATTGCTAGTTTTAATCCAGTTTGACTTTCATCATAGTCTATTGGCATAAGCTATGATGAATCTTGTTACATTGGGAAATCTTACCTCCAAGATATTGCCAGCAGGGTTATTTTATTGTTCCCCAGAGAGAGGCAAGGTCTGTGTGATGACACATAGCTTTCTAGGAATACACTGAAAACAATGGACTAAAATGTATTAACTTCTGGATATGGAGCTGGAAGATAAATATTTTAATGGCAATTCAGAAGGGAAAGGTGTTCAAGGAATATTACAAAGGCTGCCCTCCCACTTTCACTTTATTATACAAGCAGAAATTCAAGGACAAAAGACAAATGTAGGTATTTCTTGCAAATGGGAATGCAAATATCAAAATGTACTCTGTGGTTTGAAAGGATAATTAATATGTTTTTCCACTGGAACAATATGATGGCAACTTGAGTGCCCGGTTTTGCCATAATAAACCAGGTACAAATTATTAAAAATAATCTAAGTGCATAATGCACTTATTGTGATTTGTGTGCCCTATATTTAAATTGCTCAAAAATAATTTAGTCATACATCAGGAGGGGGAATATTATTGCTTTCCTTAAAGTTTTGAACTGGTTTTCATTAGCGTATTATATTGCTTATATATTTCAATATTGTAACTTATCACAACTTGTCTTAGAACTCCTTTGACTCACAAATCCTCCTCGGCCAGAGAAATCCACAATGTTCAGGTTTATAGACTAGGTCAACAGTCTCAGAAAAATATGGATTTTTTCTTTGATTCCATAATTAATGCTTTATGAAACTGGTGCTTTTCAATATATATATAAATGACCTGGAAAGGTCAAACCTGTCTCTAACGGCCTCGAGTGCATCCTGTAAATAGGAGTTAAATATGTCTAGGCCTATGTCAGACAAATGTACCCCATTGGGCCTAAATAATCCCAGGCATTGCTCTTCTATCATATCGTGCGGTATGCTAAAGCCTACGATAATTGGCATGAATCGGGTCATCCATTTGTTTATTTTTTGCCTCATTTTTTCTACAGCTTGGTGCGAGCATTCACCCCTCCATATTCACCTGGGGATGATGCAGGACCATATGATGCATGTTCTTGGCATTAATTCAGAAATGGCTATGTACGGTAATCTTTTTGTATCTTCTGCATGAGCTCTACGTTGCGCATAAAGGTCAGGTCATTCCCCCCCTAGGTGCACTATCACTGCCATTGGAGGTAGGTGATTCCTCATCGTTTGCAAGATTGAAGGCATCAGTTGGTCCCACATCATGGCAGGGCACCCTTTCCATGTTACTATCCACCCATAACTTGCCATACTCAAATGTATGCTCGATGGTCTTGTTTTTGCCCATCCTAACATCAGGGCCGGTGCAAGGGGATTTGGTGGTCTAGGAGAGCCTTCTCCCTTGTGCCCCCCCTCCCCCCCCCCCGGTCTCAGCCCCGACTCCTACCTCATTCTCGATCACGCCCACCAACTGTGTGGTTTTCTAGGTCACGAGCAGGCTGGGCACTGCTGGCGGCCCGCCAAATCTCCACTCCTCTTTGCCACCACTTGTGGCCCCATATGACTCGCACCCAGTGGCGCACCAAGGGTCTCCGGCACCCAGGGGCCAATGCATTGTGTGCCTCTCCAGCATCTCCCCTTTAATCCTTCTTGTACTAATGCTTAAGGTCACAGAAAATCAGTGGCATCTCTAGACAGAAGAATTTTTTTTTTTTTGGAGGGGGGGGGAGCCAAAATGACATTTCTTCATCACACCCACCTCTATAGCATGGATCCTGCTTTAAAACTGGTTATAAAAAAAAAGTGTTAATAAAAAAGTCCAAAGGGTCTTCTGCATAATTTTAAAAAGCTGGCCAGTTTCACACTAAAAAATTATTTGATAGCCTCATTCAACTAATTCTATATGGCTATGAGAGTGAAGTCTGGAATATATAGGAAGGGACAGAATGTCAATATAAATCCTGCACCTCCAGTTCTATAACTCTGTGCATCCACTGAAATTCCCCCAAACAATGGAGCTTGGATGTTTCCCTTATAGCTCATCATACTAAAAGATATTTTCAAATTCTGGTGTCACCTCACAGTAACAGCAGCACAAACACCTTCCACTGTAGTGCCAGGCACATTGTGAACTAACACAAAACCCTGCAAAAAAGACACAAAATCTATACTGCAGTCCCATCATAACATAACAGTAATAACACCAAGGACTCAAACAACATTAACCCTACCTGTGAAAAAGCAAGGGTACATATTACCAATACACCACCTACTGAGGAAAGAAAACATTCAGAAAAAGGCTTAAGACTTGGCTGTTTAAACAATCCTTTCCAGATCCTAATTGAATTACAGCAACTTTAATGAGATGTTTCAAAATAGTGTAAATAATTAATCCTGTAACCGTTCAGTTTATTTAGCTCTCATTCTTCCCCCAGTTAGATTAGCCCTGTTTTAATGTAACTTTATTGCTTCTATGCACATGTTCAATGTTCTGTTATTACACCCCTGTTATCTGTAAACCAGCATGATGTGATTGTATTATGAATGCCGGTATAGAAAAACTCTAAATAAATAAATAAATAAATAAATAAAATAAAACAAACCCAATTGCTATAGATCCCTATACAGACACTACATGCTAGCAGAATCTCTCATCATGGTTACACACACACAGAGCAGAGACAGACTCTCACCAAATACAGAATACAAAATAAAGGAGCACAAATTAGACAAAAACTGAAATGGAAACCCCAAGAAGCCAGACTCTGTGTATTAACAATGGAAAAACAGAGCCACCATTCCTCATAAAACAAATAAAATCAAGAAACATAAAGCATCAGTTATAATAGCAAAACCATACTAATAAAAGAATATTTTAAAACTACTGATAAATAGAATTTCTATTACTTAAAATCATATACATTTTTTACAATTTCCCAAACACCAATAAAATATTTCAAAACAGCACATATATCAAATAACACCCAATAATTAAAACTAATAAGGATTTTAAAAAGTCCCTGCTGTCCATACATGGGAGCTCTTGATATCCAGTCACCCTGATATTGTCGAGGATTAGGAGGTTATCCTCTCTCTCTCACACACATACACACATGTCCATTCTCTCTCACACATACACTGTCACATACATACACATTCATATTCTTATACCCACCATAACCTCTCGCTCTCATACACTGACACACTCTCAGACTCTAAGACACTCTTTCCCCTTCCACATACCCCCCCTCACAAACTCTTACTCCCCTGGATTTTCTCATACACACTCATGCTCTCACTCTCACTGGCTCCCTCACATACATACACACACACAACCAGGCAAGCTCCCAATCATTCTCACACAAACGCACATACCCAGGCATGCTCCCAGTCTTTCTCTCTCTCTCTCACACACACACATACACACACACACACACACACACACACACACACTGACCCCAGGCAGGCTCCCATTCATTTTCACACCACTCCCTCACCATCCCCCAGGCATGCACACATTTATTCTCACACACACAGACCCCCAGGCAGGCACCAATTCATTCTCACACACACATACACCACACACAGGCAGGCACACATACAAACCCCAGGAAGACACCCATTCATTCTCATACACATTCACACCCTCAGGCAGGCACCCATGCATTCACACACATACATCCCCAGGCAGTCTCCCATTCATACACATGCACACACTAAAGGCAGACCCCCTCTCTTTCTTTTGCAGCAACCTCGGAGCCTCTCTCATTCCCCTGCTGCCACTGTCACTGCTACCGCGTTGTTATTGGAAAGGTGCTGATTGCTGCTACTGGCTCTGAAGCCCATTCTGCTGCCTCCTCTGAGCAGGCCCCGTGAGTTTCCACTTCCTCCATGCTGATCTCGTACATTGTGAGATCCGCATAGAGAAAGTGCTACTCTTGCACATTACCAAAGATTACACGTGCCAATCAGTAAAACGTATTTTTTTTTTTACCTTTGCTGTCTGATCTTAGTTTTCTAATCGGTTGGTCACAGGCTTTTTTGTTCCACATTCCCTTTCTTATTTTTTTGCGAATTCCTTTTATATTGTCTTTTTTTCTATTTCTTTTCTCTCCATCTATCTTCTTCCCTCAAACACACAGTCAGGTTCTCATTCTCACATGCTTTCTCTTTCTCACACACTCAGGCTCTCTCTCACTCCCACATGCTGTCTTGCTCAAACACAGGCTGTCACTGTCACATGCTCTCTCTCATATAATCATTCATACACACAGTCTCTCACTGACACATGCTGTCTGACTCAAACACACACACAGGCTCTCTCTCACTCCCACATGCTGTCTTTCTCAAGCACAGGCTCTCACTGTCACATGCTGTCTCTCTCACACACACAGAGGCTCTCACATGCTGTCTCTGCAAACATTCAGGTCCTCACTCCCACACACAGTCTCTCAACTCACTCTTACACACACACACAATCTCTCAACTCATCTCACACACAGACACACACACTCTACAGGCCCTCAGCATCTTTCTCACCTCTGGGCCTCCTCTTCATGGGTCACTGCAGGATGGGCTCTGCAGCGGCCCTGATCTTCTCGGGCCGCCCGCAATGTGGGATCCTCAGCGGCAGCCCTGCAATCGGGCCTCCTCCTCTTCTCAGCCTGCTGCGATTTGGGAATTGTGGATGACTATAAACACTGTTCCTCTTCTGCATGCGGCTGATGCTCCTCCTCCTTCCTGCCCACGCGGCTCCAGCAACGTTTTCTTCCGGGGCCGCGCGGGCAGGAAGGAGGAGGAGCACCTGCAGGTTTGGACGCGACCTTTTTCTTCGGGCCGTGGTGACATGAGCTCCACCACGGCCCTGCCAATCTTCCTGCTGTGTGTGTCCGGCACACAGCACAGCACAGCGGTAGTTCACTGCTCAGCCGCCAGTGGGATGAGCTCTCCATGACCTCCCCTCGGTATATACTACTGCTCGGCGCCCCCTAATGCTCGGCGCCCTAGGCCCAGGCCTAGTTCGCCTAGTGCTTCCAACAGCCCGGCTGAGTAGCAGCAAACGTACTTGTTAGCGGGAAAAGCGCTGATTTATCAAGTTAAATGGCAGTGGCGCCTGCAGTCGCTTACCCTGATAAGTTAGCACTTATTCGGTTTTAGTAGTGCTGGAAATGTAACTCCAGCTCTGAGCCAGGAGTTAAGTTTCCAGCTTTAAAAAAAAGTGCATTGACTAAACGCAGACTCTCTGCATTTAGTAGTTCTGCTTATTGCTTAATGCCCTTATTTGCATGACATTTCCATGCAAGGGTGCTAAGCATTGCTTCCATTTAGGAACGCACATTTTCTGCATGCAGAATTCCTTGCTGCATTGGCAGTAAGTTTTGCTCACAGAAAATGTGCGTTGAAGGGTAGGTAGGAAGGTGTATTTGCTGAACACACTTTTCACTCAGCATCACATTTGTCTCTACCCTTCCTTGCCTCCCACTCAACCAGTTTCTAACCCAATCAGTCACTTTAGGGCTCATACACAGGTTGCACAGTTTGTTTATAAAGTCTGCTATGCTGAACCATGTCAAAGGTAGGTGAATTACTCTTTGTGAGAAAACCACAGGTGCCACAGAGCCCAGTAATGGAAATTAAAATCTGGCCTTGTGTGAAAGGTTTGCATACTCACTGTAAGATTATTTTGCAACTGCTGATTTTAGAATTTGATTTTGTAAATTTCTGGCTTTGAACCAGGGACTCTGCCACTCATCTAAAAGAACTATTCCATTAGCTGTGTCAGTAGGAGAATGGTACTTTATTCCTTGTTCTCATTTCACTTTGCTGTCAGAAGTAACAAAACATTTTGGATCTGTTTTTGTGGTCAGAGGTTGAACAGATTTCTTTTCAGATAAGCAGTCTGTGGATTGCAAGGCAGTCAACTAGCATGTACACAATTATTTTCAAATTCTGAGGTCAGTCTGCACACAGATGGGATACTGAAAAGTTACACAGTAAAGGGAAATGGGATCTAGACAGAAGGAAGGTGACAGCCATCAGCTCTTGCTTGTTTGAAGTCTCGATGACAGCCTAAAGACAGAGGATCTCACAGATGACACATACAGTAACTTAGAGCTGCTTAAGTGACATGCAGCAGGAGCTATTCCTCAGCTGAGGGAAATGAGCTTGGATTTATAAATAGGCAAGTAATTAAATCTAAACTCCAAATCCTGATATAGGCTAATGGTCAGAGAGGTGAACTGCTAAACTTGCAAGTAACCTCTAGTGCACATTCGGGCCGATACAGTACAGTGCGCTCCGACAGAGCGCACTGTTAACCTGCTATTGAGCGCGCGTTTTCCCTTACCCCTTATTCAGTAAGGGGCGGAAAACGCGCATCCAACCCGCTGACCCTAATAGCGCCCTGTTGATGGCCCTATTAGGTATTACCACATGATTCAGGAAGTAAAATGTGCAGCCAAGCCGCACATTTTACTTTCTGAAATTAGCGCCTACCCAAAGGTAGGCGCTAATTTCTTCGGGCACTGGGAAGGTGCACAGAAAAGCAGTAAAAACTGCTTTTCTGTGCACCCTCCAACTTAATATCATGGCGATATTAAGTCAGAGGTTCCGAAGGGTAAAAAAAGTAAAAAAAAAAAAGAAATAAAAAAATGTGAATTTGACCGGCAGCTGTCGGTTCGAAAACCGGACGCTCAATTTTCCGGCGTCCGGTTTCCGAGCCCGAGGCTGTCAGCGGGCTCGAGAACCGACGCCGGCAAAATTGAGTGTCGGCTGTCAAACCTGCTGACAGCCACCGCTCTGGGCCAAAAGGAGGCGCTAGGGACGCGCTAGTGTCCCTAGCGCCTCCTTTTGCCCGTTTCTACCGCCGGGCTTCATTTGAATACCGTATCGCACGCACAGGCGAGTGGCCTGTGCATGCGCCGGGAGAGCGGGTGTTCGCCCGTAGTCCCGCGGACTTTACTGAATCGGCCCGATTGTGATGTAAATAATTATAGATTGAAGACATAAGGGTGAAGTTATAAGGGGTTTGATAACCTTGCTTTTATGATGGGTTTGGATGTGTTAGTGTCATAAGAGATTATGAGTTGTTCCACATCTTTATCTTTGAAAGTGAGGCTCCACTTGGCACTTAACAGAAGGAAATCTTGTATTCTGTGTTGTTTGTTAATGATAAACCTGAGTAAATCCAATTGTCTGGAAGAAACTGTCACCTGATGGTCCTTTTTTGGAAGAAGGGGATAATTGATATTTACATAAAATAAACTTCTACATTTACCCTATCACATTCCATTTCCTTATATAATTCAAATATATTTTTTTCTGGCTCACCCAGAAAACATTTAACCTTTTTCCAAAACACCCTGATTGATAGCAAATATCTTCTTTATAAGCCAGTATAGTATGCATTCAGGAATACCCTATAATCAGCCGTTATCATTCCAGTGGAGATACAACCCTTTGGAGTGAATCGACACTTACGATTTTATTGTCATTAATATATTAGTAGAATTACTCATAACTGTAATTTTTATTATCAATAATATTTTTGTAGCACTAGCAACAGCAGTATTAATATTATTAGCTATAGCAGAAATAATAGCAACAATAAAATTGGTAGGAGTTAAAGGAGTAGCATTGTGGCTATTATTATTATAAAACACAATATCATATTTAATATTTATTAAAATAACAAACAATATAAGCTCTGGTAAAAATGGTTTATTTGAAATCTATATCCTGATGAGAATTTAAAATAGTCACAGATGAGACTTCTGGCAAGTGCTGTTCTTTCTAATTAAAAGTCATTTGATGCAAATTTCTGACTGTTGAATAATGGAACTTTAAAAATGTTGTTTACAAAGAAAGAGATTAGAAAAATGCACTATTTATCCAGCATAACCCAAATAAATAGTGGAAAGTTTGAGGGATTGGGAGCAATAAAGTCAATGTACTATGCCCAGAATGTGTTTAATCACAGCATTGTTAAGTGGCATTATGTATGTTGCTTTAACATTGTTTTACTCCATTTCCATTATTCAACCAGCAAGTCTTTCAGAATTGCATGCACAAGAATGACAAGAGTAAAATAATATTTTCTGTTCATTATTTAAATTTGCACTTAAACATTTCAAATATCAGATCATTGTTAGCAGTTGCTCCTCTACTGATAAGAATAAAAATTATTAAGTATTATATTCTTTAAGATAGTATCATGTGATCGTAATAATCATATATAGAAAAGAAACTAATGACTAGAAAGCAAGGAGAGACAGAGATGTGGCACTGGCACTTGCTGGAGCCCAGGCTGGCAGGGTAGAAAAAGAAGAAAAAAAAAAAAAGACTGGGCAGCAGCGTCTGCTGAACTTCAGGCCGGCGGGGCTGAAAAAGAATAAAAAAAGACCCTGCAAGCTCAGGCTGGTAGGGCCAAAAGAGGAGAATAGAGACCCAGCAATGGTACCCACTGGAGGAGGAGAAGAAGAGAGTCTGGGTGCTGGGCTGCCACTTCAACCCAGGCCAGTGGGGCTGAAGAATGAGCAGAAGTACAATTGTGTGTTTGGGAGCGTGCTTGGGTGTGTGCTAGTGCAAGATACAGAGAGATTGGGATCTTGCTTGTGTGTGTACATGTGAAAGAGGGAGAAAGAGAGAGAGAGGGAGACAGGGGACCTACTTGGTGTGTGTATCTGTGAAAGAGAGAGATTGGGAGCTTGCTTGTGTGTGTACATGTGAAAGAGGGAGAGAGAGAGAGAGATAGGGGACCTACTTGGTGTGTGTATCTGTGAAAGATAGAGATTGGGAGCCTGCTTGTGTGAGAGCCTGTGAAAGAGAGAGGGAGAGATTGGGAGCCTGTTTGTGTGTGTGCCTGTGAAAGATAAAGAGTGGGGGCTTGCTTGTGTGTGTGTGTGTGCGTGTATTAAAGGGATAAGAGAGATTTAGAGCTTGCTTGTGGGTGTGCCTGTGAAAGAGAGAGAGAGAGAGATTGGGAGCTTGCTTGTGTGTGTACCTGTGGAAAAGACAGAGAGAGATTCGGAGGCCCCTTGTGTGTGTGCTTGTGAAAGAGAAAGACATTGGAAGCCTGTTTGTGTGTGTGCCTGTGAAAGATAGAGAAAGATTGGGAGCTTGCTTGTGTGTGTGTGTGTGTGTGTGTGTGTGTGCGTGTATTAGGGATGTGAATCGTTTTTTGACGATTTAAAATATTGTCCGATATATTTTAAATCGTCAAAAATCGTTAGGGCCATGATACAATACCAATTCCCCCGATTTATCGTCAAAAAATCATAAATCGGGGGAAGGGGGAGGGCAGGAAAACCGGCACACTAAAACCCCCTAAAACCCACCCCGACCCTTTAAATTAAATCCCCCACCCTCCCGAACCCCCCCCCAAATGCCTTAAATTACCTGGGGGTCCAGCAGCGGTCCGGAACGGCCTCCTGCAATTGAATCGTGTTGTCTTCAGCCGGCGCCATTCTGCGCCGCCATTTTGCAAAATGGCGGTGCAAAATGGCGGTGGCCATAGACCAACACGATTCGACTGCAGGAGGTCGTTCCGGACCCCCGCTGGACTTTTGGCAAGTCTTGTGGCGGTCAGGAGGCCCCCCCAAGCTGGCCAAAAGTCCCTGGGGGTCCAGCGGGGGTCCGGGAGCGATCTCCTGCCGCGAATCATTTTCCGTACGGAAAATGGCGCCGGCAGGAGATCGACTGCAGGAGGTCGTTCAGCCGGGGTCCGGAACCCTCGCTGAACGACCTCCTGCAGTCGATCTCCTGCCGGCGCCATTTTCCATACGGAAAACGATTTGCGGCAGGAAATCGCTCCTGGACCCCCGCTGGACCCCCAGGGACTTTTGGCCAGCTTGGGGGGGCCTCCTGACCCCCACAAGACTTGCCAAAAGTCCAGCGGGGGTCCGGAACGACCTCCTGCAGTCGAATCGTGTTGGTCTATGGCCGCCACCATTTTGCGCCGCCATTTTGCAAAATGGCGGCGCAGAATGGCGCCGGCTGAAGACAACACGATTCAATTGCAGGAGACCGTTCCGGACCGCCGCTGGACCCCCAGGTAATTTAAGGCATTTGGGGGGGGGGGTTCAGAAGGGTGGGGGATTTAATTTAAAGGGTCGGGGGTGGGTTTTAGGGTGTTTTAGTGTGCAGGTTTTCCTGCCCTCCCCCTTCCCCCGATTTAGCTACGGACTGCCGCTGGACCCCCAGGTAATTTAAGGCATTTGGGGGGGGGGGTTCGGGAAGGTGGGGGATTTAATTTAAAGGGTCGGGGGTGGGTTTTAGAGTGTTTTAGTGTGCCGGTTTTCCTGCCCTCCCCTTCCCCCGATTTAGCTACGAACCGCCGCTGGACCCCCAGGTAATTTAAGGCATTGGGGGGGGGGGTTCGGGAGGGTGGGGGATTTAATTTAAAGGGTCGGGGGTGGGTTTTAGAGTGTTTTAGTGTGCCGGTTTTCCTGCCCTCCCCCTTCCCCCGATTTAGCTACGAACCGCCGCTGGACCCCCAGGTAATTTAAGGCATTGGGGGGGGGGGTTCGGGAGGGTGGGGGATTTAATTTAAAGGGTCGGGGGTGGGTTTTAGTGTGCCGGTTCACGATTTTAACGATTTTCACGATACTCTAAACACCCAAATGGCAACGATACGATTCCCTCCCCCTCCCAGCCGAAATCAATCGTTAAGACGATCGAGGACACGATTCACATCTCTAGCGTGTATTAAAGAGATAAGAGAGATTTAGAGCTTGCTTGTGGGTGTGCCTGTGAAAGAGAGAGAGAGAGAGAGAGAGAGAGAGAGTGGGAGCCTGCTTGTGTGTGTGCCTGTGAAAGAGAGAGAGAGAGAGATTCGGAGGCCCCTTGTGTGTGTTCTTGTGAAAGAGAAAGACATTGAGAGCCTGTTTGTGTTTGTGTCTGTGAAAGAGAGAGAGAGAGAGTTTGGGAACCTGCTTGTGTATGTTCCTGTGAGACAGAGTTTGGGAGCCTGCTTGTGTGTGTGTGTGCCTGTGAAAAAGCATGTCTACAAACTCAGAATGATTGGAAATAAAACGTTTCCAGGTGTGGAGATGGGGGAATATTTTTTTTATCCTTATTAGTTTTAATTATTGGGTGTTTGATATATCTGCTGTTTTGAAATATTTGATGGATTTTGAAGAAATGATTATTTTAATCCTTATTCTTCTTAATTATTAGTTGGTATTCTATTTGTCATCTGTTTACAAATATGCTTTTTATTAGTATGGCTTCCTCACTGTTATGATTGACTGTTTTCTGAAGAATGATGATATTTCCGTTTTTGATTTATTTCACTGCATATGAGTCTAGCTTCTAGTGGTTTCTAGTCCAGTTTTATGCCTGCACCTTACTGTTTATACTTTATGGCTTGCATTTGTGACTGAGGTGAGGTAGTCTGCTAGCTGGGAAAATGCCTCGTACCTGTTGGGTTGAAGGTTTTTCTGATTTTGGTAGAGGCTGGGATCCATGATTGAAGGGGATCCTTGGGTGCTAAAAATGATGGTGCTTAGGTCTGCTGGATACTGAAATGCCTGCATCAAGTGGTGGAGATTTGATTGTGCGTTAATGACCGCTGCACCCCGCCCCGCCCCGCCCTCCAGCCCTTGCTGTGCTCAATAAATTGTAATGTGCCTCCAGCACAAAACAGTTTGCCCACCCTTGCACTATACTATCTGCTTGACCCATTTATTATCAAACCTTTCCAAGAACCTAGTGTTTTGCTTCCAAACGGGCACTGGACCCTCTCACATTTTATGTGCCCCCCATCAGTGGATTATATAGAATAAAAAGGGAAACCCTTTCTCCTTCCCTGCCACACTCCTGGGCCATTGGCTTGTTAAATCTTTATTCCGCTGTTACTGCCCAGCCTGCTCAGGTCCCTCTGATGGTGCCTGGGGTGTTCATGCTGAAAGCAACAAAAAGTAAGTTTTCATGGGTTAAAGTTGGGATCCACTTCCTGGTGCCTGTCATTTCAAATATCATTTGAAATGACAGGCACCAGCGCACCCAGGATACTGTGTAGGCGCTGTATTAAGCGCCTATACAGTAAAATGGGTTGCGCGGGCCTAATGCTTCGCCTAACGCTTTGCAGACGCGGCTTGCATTTGCTTTGCAGACGCGGCTTTGCAGACGCGGCTTGCATTTGCTTTGCAGACGCGGCTTTGCAGACGCGGCTTGCATTTGCTTTGCAGACGCGGCTTTGCAGACGCGGCTTGCATTTGCTTTGCAGACGCGGCTTGCATTTGCAGATGCGGCTTGCATTTGCAAGCTATTTAAATACAGTATTGAGCGGTAGGTGAGCAGGACTGTGCGTGCGGCAAACGCGGGTGCGCCCGGCACTAACCCAGCTCTTCCTACCGCTCCTTACTGTATCGGCCTGTTTGTTTGTAATGCCTTGTCCCTTTCTCAGTGCCAGGATGTGTTAATATCACTATTGTTGGTGTTCTTTGCTGCTGTTTTGATGTTTAGGATTTTTTATGCCATTCTGCTCCCTTCTCAGAGTTTGTGAGTGCTGATGCCACTGTGAATTTTTCCATGTTCTGTACCTATACTTTGGGTATTTAATACCAATAATCCTTCTGCTTTGCACCATTTATGGTATATTTTTTCGGTGGGAAGGGGAGAACATTTTGTTTCATTTTTTGTTTCGTTTTTGGAGAGCTTTTTCCCCACGAATTTCATTTCATGTAATGTTTATTTTGTTTCATTAGTTTAAAAAAGAAACCAAAATGAACATTGAAAAAAAAAAAAAAATCCAACCTAGGCTAGGGCCCAGACTCAGGCCCGATGCTGCTGCCTGGCCCGGAGGCCAGGTCCAGACATTGAGGCCTCATCCCAGACCCAGGCCTGAGGCCAGGTCCTGACATCAGGCCAAAGCCCAAACCAAGGCCCGATGCCGGTTTATGGCCTGGAGGCCAGGTCCTGACATCAGGCCAAAGGCCAAAGCCCAAACCAAGGCCCGATGCCAGTTTATGGCCTGGAGGCCAGGTCCTGATGCCAGGCCTCGGCCCAGGGACAGGCCCAGACCCTTTGTCCATGCCTCAGAGCTCTGCTTTGGCATCTTCCTTCTTCTGCTCTTCTTGGCCAATTGAATTAGCTGACATACATCAAAATAGCACCCTCCGCTGTGGAGGATCAGAGTTCATTAACCCTGGTGCAACGACACCAGCGGATGGCATTAGTTGGTGAAGAAGAGCCAAAGAAAGAAGACACTGAAGAGGAGTTGAGAGGCCTGAGCTCTGGGCCCAGGCCTGACCATGGACTGAGGCCCAGGTATTGGTGCCTTACTTCAGAGCTGGGCCTCAGCTTCAGGCCTAGGTTCAGGCAGGCACCATCTTTGGAAGCCAAGTCTATGAGCTAAACCACAAGTCAAGCCTGGAGCCTGGCCTTGACCTAGGCCGAGGTTAAGGTGTCAGGACCAAGCCTCTGGACTGAGTCAAGGTGTTGGCTTTGGCCCACGCCCCGGCCTAGTCCGAGGCCCCAGTGTTGGGACATGGCCTCTAGGCCAGGCCCTGCCATCAGTTCTGGGTCTGGGCCAAGGCCTGGCATTGGGACCTGGCTTCCAGGCCAGGTTGTAATATCAGACATGGGTCTGGGCTGCATTCCCAGCATCAGGACAGAGCCAGGATGCAATGTCAGATTTGGTAAGTATGGGGGCTGGGGGGGGGGGGGAGTCATCATGACATTTGCCAAGATAAGGTCTCTGTTGCTTCTCGTTTTAGGTCCCGGCATTGGGCCAAAATTTTGCCCAAGTCCTCAGCATCTCGCTTCAGCATAGGACAACCAGGGGCAGATTGGCCTATCAGGGCTTCGGGCATGCCCTAATGAGACAGTCAGCCCAATCACATGGTTGCTGTTGGTCATAGTGGCCCCATGCCTGCGCAGAGCAGCTCTTCTCTCTGCTCAAGACTACCTTTGAATTCTCAGCAAATAGGCAGCATGGGCCTGGAACCTGCTCCCTGCGCTCCTCCTGCACGCGGCACTGTGGCGGCCGGAACACTGTAGCCATCTCCTCTGTCTTTCATGAGTTGTAGCCATGCTGTGCTGTGGACCGGTGGGACCGAAGACAGTTGCTGCGGGCCGCCGCAGGAGTGGGGCCGTAGACGGGAGCTTCTCCATCACCAGGCCCTGCAGAAGTTTTATGTATTTTTTTTAGCCCCTGGCGGCAGTGGTAAGAAGGCTCCATGGGCCTGCTCTTTGTATTCTCCTTTCTACCCCTACTACCACCATGGCAATGGGAAGTACTCCTCTGCCCGCAACATGAACACACAAATCTCTTGGGGCTACCTCTCTGCGAGCTGAGCACTTCCCGCTGCTCCTGTCATGATAGCTAAAAAGAAAACCCCTTAGGGATCATCACTACCTATTGGAGCAGCAAAAGGGCACCTATCGAGACCCTAGTCTTTTGGGACCCTGCTTAAATAACTCCTGGCCTCCAATGTAAAAGTAAGTAAAAGATTTTTTTTTTAACTTATTAAGAGGCAGAGTGAGAGTGAGTCACTAAGTACCTATTTAAGCTAGTATGAATTTTGAGCATGTATGAGTGTGTGTGTTATCAGTGGGCAAATGTGAGAGTGCATGTGAGTGAGCATGTGTGGGAGCATTAGATTGCATTTGTGAGTCAGTGAGAGTGAGAGGGCATGTTTGTGAGGGTGTATCTGACGGAGTATTCATGAGAATGAACATGTTTGTTAGAAAGTGTGTGAGCACCCTTATGCCTGCCTGATCCACAACAATCTCAGGGTGATAGGAATGAAAAGTTCCCACATATAAAGAGTGTGGGATTTTTAATCCTTATTAGTTTAAATTATTAGATGTTATTAAATGTGCCTGCTGTTTTAAAATATTTTACTGGTTTACAATTATTGGATGTTCTATTTGTCAACTGTTTTGAAATATTCTTTTTTTAATATGGCTTTACAATTAAGGTTGACGTTTTATATTTTTTTATTTTATTGTTTGATATTTTATGAGGAAAGATGGTGATTCTGATTTTTCATTGTTACACTGGCATGTTGTGGTTTCCAGTTCAGTTTTTGTTTTTACCTTATGGTCTTTTTATTCTGTGTTTGAGGGTCTGATAGTGTTCTGCACGTGTAACAGAGGTGAAGTATTCTGCCACTATGTATTTCTGTTTAGGGATCTATAACAGCCTGACTTGTTTTCCCAATAGGAGATGTATTGTTGTTTTAGAGTCTGATGTAATATTTACCTCGTTGCCTTTTTATAGGTAGGGTTGTAACTCTTTGTGTAGGCAGTTAGTGCTGTTTTGGTGTGGAGGTTGACTGTTTTGAAATTCAGTTTACCCAAGATTTTCTGTGGTCCAGGCCCACACCTAACATGTATTACAATAGGCTTAATGCCATGAGAACATAAGAAGTACCATGCTGGCTCAGTCTAAAGGTCCATAAAGCCCAGTATCTTGTCTCCAACTGTGGTCAGACCCTAAAAGTAGATTCGATTTTTTGCTGCTACCTCCCTGTGATAAGTGGTGGGTCTTCCTGAGTCACCTGGTTAATAATTATGGACTTTTCTTCCATGAACTTGTTCTAATTCTTTTTAAATTCAGTTATGCTAGCTGTCTTGATCCCAGCCTTGGGCAATGAATTCCATAACTTGATTGTGCATTAAGTGAAAAAAGAGACAATTGAGGCAGAATATGTTTGAGGTCTACAAAATATGGGTTCCATGTCTTTTTTTTTTGGCAGGGTTTTCTGGTTGGCATAATAGCATCACATGTAAATATAATATACATGATGTGATATTTTTACTTCTGAAGGCTGTTCTTTGGCTGTTCTCCAAGTTAAATTATTCATAAATATTGTGTATGAGGAGGGTGTGGCTGAGGGGTGTGTGTGTAAGGCTGTTAAGTTCATCTATGATGCCTATTAATACTCTTATACCAGCACTGGCTCCACTTGGGAAAGCAGGATTCAACCTGGAGCTGTGCTGCTTTGGGTCACTGGCTCTCCCCATCCACACTCATACTTTGTGTCAGAGTGTGTGTGCGGGTGAAAGTCTTTCTGACACAGACACACACAAACACGTTCTCTTGCTCAGACACAGACAAAGACACACCCACATACTGAGAGCAACAGAATATGTATGTGTCTTTGTTTCAGAGTGAGTGAGTGTGTGTGTGTGTGTGCGATTGGTGGGCAAGCAACTAATACTAGACCAGGAATGAGAGATGTAACCAAACTTATGGGGAGCCAAATCGATTGCATGAATGGAAGGGGGACTGCTGCTCTTTGTTCTCCCCTAGTCTAGGGTATGCACTACTACTAGTACTTAGCTACGTAGCTATTTAGGAAAAGTGTGCAATCTATGGCCAGGATTCATCATTCCATGTGGAATGATGAAGCCTGTGCTAAAGGGAGCGGGGTGGCGAAGGAGGGGGCGGATGGGCGATAGCCCGCAGCTGATCGCACCACAGCCATGGTGCAGTCATCTGCAGGGTATAGCGGGCATAGCGCCAGCATAAAAGGTGGTGTTATTCCCCGTGCTAATGCTGGCGATAATGTTCGAAATATTATCGCTGGCATCAGTGCCGCAGCCGACACCCCCTGACTCCTCCCCTAATTTTAATGTTACCGCTGTGAAAAGGCCCTTTCCGTGTGCGATAAGTCCTTAGAAAATAATCCCCTTTGTTAGAAATCTTTTGGCTTAATTCCGCCAGGTACCTCTTAAGGGGCAAGCTTTTGGGAGCTCTTGAAATATGTGCTGTAGGGACGGTGCAGAAGGAAGTCAGGTCCCCAGTGAGCTGATTCTGAAAAAAATCCCCCAGGCTGCTGTTTTCCTGCAATCCGCTCCTGCAATTAACAATCTGAAGGACTGCTACGACTTTCCTGCAGAGATTTATTCTGGCTTTATTTTGCCAAGGGATAATGAATTCAACATCTTCCAGCTTCTAGTTGGTTTGATTAGTTTTTTGCTCTATAACCAGATCTGAGGATAAATTTGCCCATCAGGACCACTGTTTTGTCTGGCTTCAATTCACCCTTTGTGATGCTTTTCCCCTCTCTCAATGCTTTGGGGTCTTCATGCAACTATTTTTGGTGCCATTTGATTTGGAGTTTTCTAGTAGGGAAGTGCAGCTACTTGTATAACCTTGACTGAAGAACAGTACTTTTTTCATTGGGCAAGATCATCCTTTTTGACAAAAGTGCACAGCTTCAAGAGGGATGAACATGGAGTCTGAGATAGAAATGAGTTACACATCTACCCAGTCAAATCAGCTGAATCAATCTTAGGGCCTCATTTTCTAAAGTATTGCAGGCCTGCGATACTTTAGGGAATGAGGGGCGGGGGGCCGAAATGGGGGACAGGCCTGTGCTAGCCGGCAGCGATCGCCCCGTCGCGGTGCGATCGCTGCCGGTTTCGCATCCAATAGCGCCACCATAGAAGGTGGAGCTATTGGACGCAAACTCGGACGTGCAAAAGGCCTTACCTTTTCGTCGTCCGTGGCGTCTTCACGGAGTCGGCCCCGGTGACGCCCTGACTCCTCCTCTTCCGTGGCCGACTCCACCCCCATTTTGGTATCACACGCGATAAGGGACTTTTCGTGTGTGAAACGTCCCTTATTGCGTGCGATCCGGATGGAAAATGAGGCCTTTAGTGATCAATGGGGTGACATGTCACAGCCAGATCACATTCACATTCATTTCAAGGTGCCTCAGAGGTTTTATGCCATTGTTGGTGACAATTGCCCCTCTTGTTATGCTTTAGGGGTCTTCATGCCACTCTTGGTGCTGTTTGTGTTTAGCCCTGTCACACTATCTTGGAGAGCTCTACTCTCCGCTACTGCTCCTTGCCTGAAAGTTTCACTAATCATGGACTACAACTCTAGATTCTAAAATAAGATGCATTGCTTCCACATTGACTTTAAAGGAAAATGTCCAGTGCCAAGCAAAGCCAGTCAGTGAATCATTTCATGAGTAAACATTTATCTATCTATTTTTTTATTTATTTATGTATTTATTTGAAATATTTTATAGCCTGTACCCTCCAATGTTTGGGGTGAGCTACATAAAAACATACATAAATGGCTAAAGCAAAGCAACACTTAAAACAAAGTATCATAGTACATAAAAACATACATAAAATGCAAAAGCAAGATATCAACACATCATTCATTTCAAGACAAACAACAATCCTGCAATTGGAATTTATTTTAGTTACAAGGGCTGAATTCAAGGACTGTTTTTCATTTGTGGCCGGAAATGCTGTGGTGAATAATAATGTTGTTAAGGCCTTTTAAAATTCTCTTGCAGCATCATTCAACACTGATGAGGTTCTGAATATGGTTTGCAAAGTTATTTAAGGATGCATTCCAAACTGCACCTTACCAACAGGATTCCTATCACTTGTCGGAACTCAGAATATCAAAGAGTGCTTTTGTGAGGACACCACATGCTAGTCCATTTACATGAAGATCATGCTAGTATTGAGAAGTCTAAACAACAAGCTAGGGATACTTTAGACTGGTCTATGGCAGTGACTCAATTTTCAATTACCTTGTTCATGGCGAACAAGGTAATTGAAAATTGAGTCACTTTGAAAACTGGGTCACTAATTGCCAGCTTTGCCAAACATACTATCCTAGACTACCAGAGATGAGGATTTTTCCCTAATTCCATTGGAAATGGTAGGTATTGATTTTTTTGCATTTCAAGATTATAGATTACTTTTTGCCTGTTTCTCAAAATTACCAAGAGGCTGCTCAGCCTAATCTACGGTCAAATGCATAAAAAAAAACAATGCTTGCCAGACATGACATCCTTAGGTTTGTGATAACTCACAATGGAGCAGTTTATTCAAATTTGATTTTTCACTCAATAGTCATTGAACCTCATGTTGAATCACAGAAATAAAAAATACACAACAATATTGCAACAATTTGCCGCAACATTTATTATTTGTTTTTGAGAATGTGATATTCTGCCTTTTTCCAAGAATAACCTCAAGGCAAATTACAAATTTAAATTGGTTAAAGTAACATTAGTCAAGAGTCACATTCATAACTGAGTCAAATTTACAGTTACAGTAATATTGCAAAATGTTTTCTTCTTGTCACCCCAAGAACAAGAAAATAGGGCATTCCTTTCATAAAAATAGAAATCGGGAGGGAGGAAGATGATGAGTCATCCTCCAGGAAGTGCTTGTATTTTTAAAGTTGGGCAGGATCTATTGTGGGCAGGTCCGGCGTGACTGGGTGTGCATATGGGGTTGCACACCTGGGGGGGGGGGGGGGGGGGGGGGGGGGCAGCGGCAGCAACAGAAGAGGCCGCAGGGCTGCCAGCGGAGTCAAACCCGCAGCGGCTGAAGAGGAAGAGAGGCTATTAGCAAAGCTCAACCCACCAATGAGAAGAGAAGCCCACCAGGCCATGGTGTGGAGCTCATCCCTCCAGGCCTGAAGAAACCAGGTGTATGTGAGAATTTATGTATGGGTATATATCTGTGTGTGAGCTTGTGTGTCAGTGTGAAAGCTTGTGTGTGTGTTTGTCAGCCTGTATGCATGTGTGTTTCTATGTAAAAGCTTGTGTATGTGTTTGATAGCCAGCATGCATGTGTGAGTCTGTGTGAAAGCTTGTGTGTGTGTTGCTGTGTGACAGCCTGCATGCATATGTCTGTATGACAGCCTCTGTATATGTGAATATGTGTGTGTGTGCACCTGTGAGAGCCTATGTCTCACAAAGGGAGGAGGAATAGCCTAGTGGTTAGAGCAGTGGTCTATGAACCAGGAAACCAGCGTTTGAGTCCCACTGTCATTCCTTGTGCTCTTGGGCAAGTCACTTTATCCTCCATTGCCTCAGGTACAAAACTTAGATTGTAATAGGGATGTGAATCGTGTCCTCGATCGTCTTAACGATCGATTTCGGCTGGGAGGGGGAGGGAATCGTATTGTTGCCGTTTGGGGGGGTAAAATATCGTGAAAAATCGTTAAAAATCGTTAAAAATCGAAAAATCGAAAAACCGGCACATTAAAACCCCCTAAAACCCACCCCCGACCCTTTAAATTAAATCCCCCACCCCCAATAACTTAAATAACCTGCGGGTCCAGCGGCGGTCCGGAACGGCAGCGGTCCGGAACGGGCTCCTGCTCCTGAATCTTGTCGTCTTCAGCCGGCGCCATTTTCCAAAATGGCGCTGAAAAATGGCGGCGGCCATAGACGAAAAAGATTGGACGGCAGGAGGTCCTTCCGGACCCCCGCTGGACTTTTGGCAAGTCTCGTGGGGGTCAGGAGGCCCCCCACAAGCTGGCCAAAAGTTCCTGGAGGTCCAGCGGGGGTCAGGGAGCGATTTCCCGCCGCGAATCGTTTTCGTACGGAAAATGGCGCCTCGCTGAACGACCTCCTGCAGTCGATCTCCTGCCGGCGCCATTTTCCGTACGGAAAATGGCGCCGGCCATACGCGTATGGCCGGCGCCATTTTCCATACGAAAACGATTCGCGGCGGGAAATCGCTCCCTGACCCCCGCTGGACCTCCAGGAACTTTTGGCCAGCTTGTGGGGGCCTCCTGACCCCCACGAGACTTGCCAAAAGTCCAGCGGGGGTCCGGAAGGACCTCCTGCCGTCCAATCTTTTTCGTCTATGGCCGCCGCCATTTTTCGGCGCCATTTTGGAAAATGGCGCCGGCTGAAGACGACAAGATTCAGGAGCAGGAGCCCGTTCCGGACCGCTGCCGTTCCGGACCGCCGCTGGACCCGCAGGTTATTTAAGTTATTGGGGGGGGGTTCGGGAGGGTGGGGGATTTAATTTAAAGGGTCGGGGGTGGGTTTTAGGGGGTTTTAGTGTGCCGGCTCACGATTCTAACGATTTATAACGATAAATCATTAGAATCTGTATTGTATTGTGTTCCATAACGGTTTAAGACGATATTAAAATTATCGGACGATAATTTTAATCGTCCTAAAACGATTCACATCCCTAGATTGTAAGCCCTCTGGGGATAGAGAAATACCTACAGTAGCTGCATATAATCCGATGTGATATCTCAGATTGAATGTCGGTATATAAATAAATAGGATCTCACAGTCATGTGCATACCCACATTTTGTGTGAGAGGGAGTGTGGGTGAGAGCATAGGCATGTATATGACACAAGGAGTGTGTGAGAGAATCAATGTGAAACTGTGTACGTAAGAGAAAGAAAAGATAAGGTTTGTGCAACCCTATCTCCCCGAATCCATGGCAATCTCAGAATGACTAGAAATCAAAAGATCCCAGATATGGAGAGCAGGAGAATTTTTAAATTCTTATTTTAATCATTGGGTGTAATTTGATGTTTTTGCTATTTTGAAATATTTTATTATTTTTTGGAAATATTAGAACATTTTTTAATTATTGGATTTTTTGAATTATTGTATCGGTGTATGGGAAATTTTGGACATTCTATTTATTAATTGGTTTGAGATATTTATTCTTTTTATGAATATGATTTCACTATTATGTTTTACATTTCTTGATTTTAATATTTAATGTTTTATGAAGAATGCTTATGTTTTTGTTTTCTATTGTTGCTCTACATGTAGAGACTGGCTTGTTGTGGGTTCCAATTCAGTTCTTCCCAGCACGTTTCTATCTATACTTTCTGGACTCTTTATTCTGTATTTCTTCAGGTTCTGCTGTATTCTGCATATATGACCAAGGTGAGATATTTTGTTGGCATGTAGTTTCTGTGTAGGGATTTATAGCAGCCTGGCTTGTTCTAATTTCCCAAAAGAGGTGTATTGGTGTTCTAGGGCCTGATGTAATATTTGCAATATTGTCTTTTCATAGATAAGGCTGTTACTGTTGAGTGATTGTAGTTAGGATTGTTTTTGTTATGCGAGATTTACTATATTGTAATGGTTATTACATTTATTCATAGCTTTCTGAAGTGCCATTATAAATTCCCTAGGAGTTCCAAGTGTCTTTTTTGAAGAGTTTTCTGGTTGGCACCACAGCAGTGCATGTAAATATAAAATATATGTCGTAAGTGATATTTTGCCTCAGAAGACTGTGCTTGTGAATGTTCTTTTTCATGTAAAATGTGTTACAAGTGCATAATTACATTTTGTGTGGCTATAGAAGGTGTGGGAGTGTGGGGGGTGGTGTGTGTGCAAGGCTGCAGGGTTCCCTAGGCATGTAATTCCCTTCCCTTGACCATGGGTTCTGAGGAGGAGTGGATGGGTGTCAGTTTTTAAAATTCTAGATTTCTGGAGGGAGCTGGGCATTATTTGATCGGCCGAGGACACAGACTGAATGAATCCAGTGAGTGGTGGTGGGGGGGGGGGGGGGGCAGCCCAGAAATTGTTTGCACAGGGCAGCAAGCACCGGCCCTGATTGTGGGGAACATGAATGAAAAATAAGTACAAGAGTAGAGAAGCATTAACAATAGGCTGGTATCAGGTGAAGATGAACAGGAGAGTCCAGAAGTGTCTAAGTTGTGGTCCTTTCTCAAACATTCTGGTAGTCAATCATAAAGTATTTGAACAGCATGCCTTTGCATTTTTAAGGAATGAGAAATGGTATGGCTTAAGGTGTAGAGTTAGTAGTACCTTGTTCCAAATTTTTAGAGCTTAACAGCTGAATTCACAAATTCTTGTTCAAGTCAGACTGGCAATAGCCAGAGGAGGGGAAGAAAGAAGAGCCATTTGGGAGGATCATAGTTCCTTTGTGGGAGTATAGGAGAAAGGTTGGGAGAGATAATCCGGGGCCTGTTTATTCATACATTTCAAAATGAAACATCCTCTGGCAACAAATTCCAGAGTTTAATTGTGCGTTGAGTGAAAAAGAACTTTCTCTGTTTAGTTTTAAATGGGCCACATGCTAACTTCATGGAGTGACCCCTAGTCTACTATTATATGAAAGAGTAAATAACCGTTTCACATCTACCCGTTCTAGACCTCTCATGATTTTAAACACCTCTAACATATCCCTCCTCAGCCACCTCTTCTCCAAGCTGAACATTCCTAACCTCTTTAGTCTTTTCTCATAGGGGAGCTGTTCCATCCCCTTTATCGTTTCGGTTGCCCTTCTCTGTACTTTCACCATTACAACTATATTTTTTTGAGATGTGGCGACCAGAATTGTACACAGTATTCAAGGTGTGGTTTCACCATGGAGCGATATAGAGGCATTATGACATTTTCTGTTTTATTCACCATTCCCTTTCAAATAATTCCCTACATTCTGTTTGCTTTTTATGTTATCCACTATGAGGCCTAGATCTCTTTCTTGGGTGGTAGCTCCTAATATGGAACCTAGCATTGCGTTACTATAGCATGGGTTATTTTTCCCTATATGCATCACTTTGCTCTTATCCACATTAAATTTAATCTGCCATTTTGATGCCCAATTTTCCAGTCTCACAAAGTTTTCCTGCAATTTATCACAATCCGCTTGTGATTTAACAACTCTGAATAAGGAAAAAAAGGGAAAAAAAATAATTTTGTATCATCTGCAAATTTGATTACCTCACTCATCACATTCCTTTTCAGATCATTTATAAATATACTGAAAAGCATGGGTCCCAGTACAGATTCCTGAGGCACTCCACTGTTTACCCTTTTCCACTGACAAAAATTGTCCATTTAATACTACTCTCTGTTTCCTGTCTTTTAGCCAGTTTGCAATCCAGTTGTCCCTGACCTGGGGGCTAATCTCACTGGGGCCTACACTGGGACTTACTGAGGGGCTTGTCACCTGCATGCACACAGGACTGCCTCAGGGGCTTACCCAATGTAAACACAGACAATTACTGGAATTATACCTGGGGGCTTGAACCCAGGAGCTTACGAACACACAAATAGCCACACACAAACTTTGACTTAGTGCATCACATTCCAGGTATTTAGGAAAGTAAGCTTATTTGAGCAATAAGAGGACAGAACAAATAATATTTGATTTTACAGAAGAATTAATTGCAGATAATTGCTAGATATATATAAAGATTACATGTTTCCAAAGGATTAGTCTGTGCTAATCCTTTGGAAACAGCACGCTCTCTCTCTCTCTCTCTCTCACTTTCTCTAGCTATTATTTCTCTTTATACACTAAAAACTTGGGAGAGAAGCAAAGTTCCCTCCCTCTTTGTTCTTATCAATTTTAGGCACAGCTATTTGGACTTCATTCTCTCAGGCTTTAGTATCAGTTAATTGCTTACTTTCTCAACATAGAACTACTGGAATAACTACAATAAAAAGATTATTGCCTGTTTGTGAGCATTTTAAGTACAAAACAATAAATATGAGCGCACTCAGAGGTTGGCCTGTGGCCTTCAAACCAGTGGAGTAGCCAGAATTTATTTTTGGGTGGGCTGTAGACATGCAGGTCTGAGACCTACTAGTTGTTTTCTTATTGATAAATAATGCCATATACTGCACACTAGAATGGCTTTCTAAGTAATTTGCAACAGACATTATTCTTCATGCAAGAAACTTTAAAACATTTTACCTCAATTATTTCATGTACTTACAAGCATTAAAAACTTCCTGCAGGGGTACTTTGGGGAGGGGGGGAGGGGGCATTACTGCTATGCACAGGGCTGGTGCAAGGGTATTAGGCACCCTAGGCAAACCTTACAGCCTGGCGACCTCTTCCCACCTCCCCATACACAATTTTAAATTATGCATTTATAATATATTTTACATGAAAAGTGACATTCTAAGGTAAAATTAATATACACATTGTGATAATTTCATGCACTGTTGTGATGCCAGCAAGAAAACTTTGCATCTTGGAATTCATATGGCATCATACCTATTTGTGATATATTTCGGCATGGTCCTCCCGTATCAACACAGTACTATCTGCCAACACTCAAAGAATAACAGCCCTACCTATGAAAAAGAATACCACAAATATTACACCAGAATCTAAAATATCAATACACCTCCTATCAGGAAAACAGAACAGGCCAAGCTACTACAGATCCCTACAGAGAAACTACATGTTAAAAGAATGCTTCATTTCAGTCTTTGCATGCAGAACACAAACCCTCATCAAATACAGAAGAAAGCCACATAAAGTATAAATAGAAATGTGCAGACAAAAACTTAACTGTAAAAAGCATCACGCCAAACTCTATACAATGCAACAATGGAAAAACAAAAATTTCACCATTCCTCATGAAACAATCAATAAAATCAAGATATATAAATCATTAATCATAATTATAAAATCATACTAATAAAATAATTTCAAAACAGCTGATGAATAGAATATTCAATAATTAAAGACTCATGCAAATTTTGAAAGCTTTACCAAACACCAATAAAATATTTCAAACAGCAGACACATCACATACTACCCAATAATTAAAATGGTAGTCATTCAAGAAAAATGAACTTAAAAAGCTACCTTTACTTACCCTCTCCAGCAGTTCTCCTACTCCTTTCACTTGCAGGTCACACCAGAAGCAGCAGTAGCTGCTGAAGCAGTCCTCATGGTCCTCTTCCTTAGGGACCACAACCAGTCTCTTCTCTCTCGCACATACACACCAGTCACACCTTCAGGAACAGTTTCTGTCTCTCACACACCAATCATCTCCCCAATCAGTCTCTCTCTCTCTCTCTCACACACACACACACACACAAGCACACACATACCAGTTATCTCCCTGATCAGTCTCTCTCACACATACACACGTCACCTCTCTGGCCAGTCTCTCTCAATCACACAATGTTCTCACTCTCTCTTACTTACACACAGGCTTTCAATCACACACAATGCTCTCTCTATTTCACTTACACACAAGCACTCAATCACACACATGTTCTGTCTCACTTACAAACAGGCTCAATCACACACATGCCCTCTCTCTCACAGCCACAAGCCAGCCAAAAACATGCTCCATCTCTCTCTCGCACACACATTGACACACACAAGTACCCTCCCTGAATCACATATAACCACACACATTCAGAAGCACCCTCCCTGTCTCACATACACATTATACTCTCACAGAGGCACCTTCCCTGTCTCACACACAGAAGCACCATTCCTTTCTCACATACACACTGCATACACACAGAAAGAAGCTCCATTCCTTTCTCACATACACACACTCAGAAGTACCCTTCCGATCTCAAATACACATACACACAAAGGCTCCCAGCTGAACATCTCATCTCCGGTGGCGGCTAGCAATGCCAATCTTCTTTTCTTTATCCTCCGCCGGCCTGGTCTCTGGCAGTGGCTGGCTGTGCCGATCTTCTTTTCTTTGTCCCCCACTGGCCTGGTCTCTGGCAGTGGCTGGCTGTGCCGATCTTCTTTTCTTCATCCCCCACTGGCCTGGTCTCCGGCAGCGGCTGGCAGCGCTTGTCTTTATTTCTTTGGCCCCCGCCGGCCTGGTCTCCGGCGGCGGCTGGCAGCGACACCTCGTGCTGCAGAGCTCATCTCAGCCACGTGGTGCCCTCAGTGTGAGCAGGAGTAGAGGAGGCCACGTGATCAGCTAGACCAGCCCACCGGGGGAAGCCCGATCCCCGATAGGTCAATCTTCCCCTAGATCCCGCGACAGCCTTGCAGGTCCAGTGCTTCACTTCTGGTTCCAGTTGGGTGGGCCTGGGTCCAAATTGGGTGGGCAGCTGCCCACCCAGGCCCACCCGTAGCTACGCCACTGCTTCAAACTAGTCTGTGTCTGGGTGAGAATTCGGAATCCATACAGAAAGCTTTTAAATACATCCTCAGTCAAACTAGTCAGAAATAATTCCATTACAAAATAGTACTTGGCTAACAATCTGTGGCTGCTGGATTTGAATATGGATTTACGCATGTAAATATTAGCCTCACCCCAGAACGCTCTTGACATGCCTAATTCTGCCCCATTTCCACATGCAATAGTTGCTTGTGCATGCATATATATGCACATAGTGGGTCATTTTAAAATATGAGTTGCTTGCTCTCAGCCCAGATACTCATATATATGGGCCTTTTAATGTGAGGAACTTTTAAAATTCAGCCTTATTGTACTTTTAAACTTTTAACAAAGTTGATATTTTTGAAATCCAGAACATTGAGCTTTGTGTGACTCCACTCTGCTTTGGCCTTAATAACAAACCATGCTGTCTGATGATGTCTGGTGCGCAGGTGGACAACCACTTGGAGATAAGAGACATTGTCAATGTTTGTAAGTATCATGTCTAATATCATCCCTCTCCTTGTAGGCTCCATTGCCAATTATTTAAGCAGAGACCCTTGAAGGGCATCCAGCAGGTTAAAGTCTCCTACCAACCTCTCTTTCATGTCTTTCTTGTTTATGTCTTCAACAAGATCTTTGTCTAGTTCCTTCATCTGAGTTGGAGATATATAGACCTTATCAATGTGGGTGGACATGCCATCACCCCCTTCTAAAATGATCTACAGTGCCTCCTCCTTTTTCCCATGCATCTGCATTTCAGTTGCTTTAATATTTTTTTTTTTATATAAAGAGCTACTCTCCCCTCTTTCTGGCCATCTCTGGTCCTTCCTAAACAGATTATAGTCTGGTATAGCTGTATCTCATTCATAGAACTCATTGAACCATATCTTCATAAGAGTAACAATATCAAAGTCTGCCTCCACCATTAGGGCTTGCAGATCTGGAATCTTATGGATTAAACTGCAAGCTTTGGTGCTCATTGCTTTCCAGCTATTTCTCTTTGACTCGCTTGTATTCCATATAGCGTCATATCTTGTCTCCTATCCTGCTGCTAAGTTAACTATTAAAATGATCTCGTTTGTCAATTTTATCATTATCTTTATGTATTTGCTGGGAGTAATACCCCAAATACAGCCTCTTAAAGCCCCTTAAAGCTGTCACCTCGTTCTCTAGTTCAAACATTTGCTAATGTATGTTCTAAAAGTCTCACTTAGGATTTTTCTTCATGCCAAAAATAGATGTAGCAATTACAAAAAAACAAGTAATCTCCACCCCTTCAACCTGTATTTTTTTACCCTTTAACCAAAAATAATGAAAGTAGGGAAAGGATGGTTTCATACACCAACTGCAACTTGCTAATCCATAGCCTTGTCTGCAGTGTGCTTAAATAATTGTAATCATGAACCAGCCTTCCTCCTACCTATTTTTTATTGATTTTTATGAAAAAAAAAAATTTTAAATTTGTATTTTAACCCTTATATTTCCACTCAGGTAATTCTAGACCGTTGATAGCTCATAGGTAACGCTACTTATGTGTTACACGTGGTATATTGTATCTTTTTTTAGGACACACATATCTTTTTATATCAACCATATCTTGTTCTTCTGTCCTTATTTTTGATACTCCATCGGCACTGGACAGATTTTAATTGAAAACGTCTCTGCCCCTTGATATTTGTCTCTTATATCTTTTGCCGTTGTGGTTTAAATTCAAGACAATACACCGCTAAAAATGATTCCTCGATTCAACCACAACGGCAAAAGATATGAGACAAATATCAAGGGGCAGAGACTGGAGTGTATGACCCGATTGCCAAGGCAAAGAAGTGGTGTCTGACCACTTCCTTAAATCCTGTTGTCAATCAGGGTGTGCCACGGAGCTGGGAGCCGCCCTTGGCCTTTTAAGAGGCTGGGCCGTCCGTGAGTGCGTGCCTAAGGGTGGGGCTGAAGCCATGGAGGACGCCGAGCCCCGCCGTGAGGCCTGGCCGGGAGACTGCGAGCAGGGGAGCCGGGGATGCCGTGAACTGGCTGCGGCTGTGGAGGAGGAGAGCCCGGAGCTCGTGGACAGGAGAGCAAGGTGAGCAGGGCCAGCCGCGGAGCGGACGCGGCCAGGACGCGCAACACTTCTCCCTTTCCTTCAACAGGCAATACCTCTGATAAGGCTAAAGTCTTTATTATGTGTTTAAAACCCTTTCCCAAGTTCTGGAAATCTCTCAGCACCACATTGACATTATCTTTAGCCAGGTGATTAGTTCCTATGTGGATTATAAAATAAATTTTAGAATCTCTACTTTCTTTTTTGATTTCACTTAAATATGGTTTGTATTTATGCTAGCTGAGGATCCTAGGAGACATTTTATTTTTTTTTGTGTCCCTCAAAATGTTTTTCCAATCTAATGCCTTTTAGGGATGGACAATCATTTTTCTATGAAATGTACAATCACATTAAAATTGTCTATTTCATCTCATTTTGGTGGTGGCAGAAAAATGAAGGAACAATTCCAGAACTGTCATGCCTTCGGGCACTGCCCTATTGCATGAATGGTCAGTCCTCCCCTGCTCTGTGGAGTCTCTAAATGTGCCTATAATATTCTGGAGCTATGACATCTAATGCTGCGGATGAGGTCTCAATGAACTGTACAGAGTCATTACCACTTCCTTTTTCCTGCTAGTTTTACATTTCTCTATGTTTCCTATAATTTTCCTGGCTCCCTGCACTGCCTGGCTCTGTTCTCCTACCTGTTTGGTTTCCAATGGAAAAGAATATACAAGGCAGAAGGCACTTTGTCAGTCCCTTTTATATGCTTGACTTTCCACTGAGCTTCATTCTCAGTGTTGCACTGGTTAAGATGATAACCAAAAAGAAAAATTCAGACACCTGTTTTCATGAAATGGACTGTGGCCTACACAGTTTTTACCACAATTTATTAAAAATAAAACTGTCTTGCAATTCTGCCTAAGAAACCATTGTGCCAACTTTACTTAAGCTGCACCGCTCTTCCTAGGCTGGTTGTGGGATCTTATTGGAAAGCCTAGGTGTTTGGAAGGCCTCACAAGGTGACGTGTGTTTCAGAAACACAAACCTCAAAACTGGACTGTAGCTGATTTTGGCTTCTCCATTAACAACTTTGTTTATGCAGCCATTTCTCCTAACAGAGATTTAATGTTTCTGTTTGCTTTATGTACATATTTACTGAAAAAATAAACAGCCAATAGGGCATTTCTAACCTGGCAAAAATGCCAGTGGGTATCCAAGAAACACTGCTCTTTGATGTTTTCTTTTTTTTTTCTGTATACGTACCGTCTAGCACAAATTATGCTGTAATGGTCTCCCTCAGAAGGTTCTCATATTTCATGCTCCATTTGGTGAAGAAAAGCCACTGTGATCCTTCTCAAATTAAACTGCAAGGGATATACACAATCATCTCTCTGGTATCATAAAACGCATTGGACAACTAGTCTTTAACAGCCATATAGATGGATGAACTAACAATGTTCTATATGTAGCCCTGATCCAAAAGTGAGGAATTTATGGCCTGCCAGAAGTTATTTCTTTCCTGCTGCTTAACATCTACCATTAATCTCTAGGGATGGATGGTTTTGCAGTACATGAAAGCATTAATTTGCCTAGGCCTTTAAATACATGTGTGGAGAGATGACATCTAGAGCTGGTGTGCTCGGAATCTGTAAGTCTGAGCTCTGCATGGGAGGGTGAGATTGAGAGATTCTGAAGAGGAGATTATGGGAGTTGCAGGCATCCCTGGATAGTGAGATATCCAAAGACGACATCTCCCATGGCTGAAATGTGGAGATCCTTAATGTCAGATCTGTTTCAGTTGGAGTATGGCTCACTATACCTCAAGTTATCCCAGAAAAAGTAGTTGTTTTCAAGGAAATTTGGGATAAGTTCTTTCAGACTTTGCCTTCTGGGGTTCGAAATGTCTTTCCACTTGAAAAATGAGGATCCTCAAAACCTGCGATTTGTCTTTGGAGCCTAAAGATCTGTTATGTTCTATTTGGGAATCTTGATGACAATATCACAGTTTCGGTGGATGAATGATGGTCCTGAGGACTTTGGATACTGATTTCCTAAAGACACTTTTAAGATTACCGGACTAGGGGGTGGGGATTGAAGCTGGGAAATTAAAACCAGTGGAAATATCTTTCTTTTAGCAGATGGTTACATTGGGGCGGATTTTAAGAGCCCTGCTCGCCTAAATCCGCCCAAATCCGGGCGGATTTAGGCGAGCAGGGCCCTGCGCGCCGGTGAGCCTATTTTACATAGGCCTACCGGCGCGCGCAGAGCCCCGGGACTCGCGTAAGTCCCGGGGTTTTCGGAGGGGGGCGTGTCGGGGGCATGTCAGGGGGCGGGACCGAGCGCAGCGCCGTTTTGGGGGCGTGTCGGGAGCGTTTCGGGGGCGGGTCAGGGGGCGTGGTTATGGCCCGGGGCGGTCCGGGGGCGTGGCCGTGCCCTCCGGACCCGCCCCCAGGTTGCGTCCCGGCGCGCTAGCGGCCCGCTGGTGCGCGGGGATTTACGCCTCCCTCTGGGAGGCGTAAATCCCCCGACAAAGGTAAGGATGGGGTTTAGACAGGGCCGGGCGGGTGGGTTAGGTAGGGGAAGGTGAGGGGAAGGTGAGGGGAGGGCAAAAGAAAGTTCCCTCCGAGGCCGCTCCGATTTCGGAGCGGCCTCGGAGGGAACGGAGGTAGGCTGCGTGGCTCGGCGCGCGCCAGCTATACAGAATCCATAGCCTTGCGCGCGCCGATCCCGGATTTTAGCGGATACGCGTGGCTCCGCACGTATCTACTAAAATCCCGCGTACTTTTGCTGGCGCCTGATGCGCCAGCAAAAGTACGCCTATTCGCGCGGTCTGAAAATCTACCCCATTATGTTTTGTGCTGATTTGTATTCCTCAATAAAAGATTTTTTGTGGAAAAAAAAAAAAATATATATATATACAAATAGCCTAGCAGAAGCATGTCACTTTCCTGAGAGAAAGTCCTCCTAATTCTCTAGTTCATGGCACACAGGCAGTTTATCAGGAGAACATGGACAGTACCAGGGATTCTTTTGTCATCAGGCGAGTGTCAGGTGCTGACCCTTTTGGCTTCTGCTTGGGCTCGCTCTTGGCAGGGAATTCATCCAGTCCTTGGTGTGTCCTTCTTTTATGCACTTTTAGTGCATTTTTTGTGCATTTTTTAAGATGGTGCTGGCTGTCCATTGCTCTTATCATGTGACAGAGTTTGGCCAATAGCACTGATAGCCCCTGTCACATGGTAAGGGCAAATGGCCACCGGCGCCATTTTGTTTACTGGCAGCCAACGGCCCGAGAGTGGGAGATCACTCCCGGGACCCCCGCTGGACCACCAGGGAATTTAGGCAAGTTTTGGGGGGGGTTGGGAGGGTGGGGGATTGTAATTAATTACATCTGAAGGGTTGCGGTGAAGGGGGGGAGGGTTTCGGATCGGGACAGCCGAAAAAAATTGGCCCAAACCATGGGAAACAAAATTTCCCACAGCAGGCCGATAACGAAGGCCAAACCGAAAGGTTCAGCCAAATCACATCTCTACACAATAGTGGCAGTGACGTGTAGAGATGTGTATCGTGTAATCGATCGTCTTAACGATCGATTTCGGCTGGGGGGGGAGGGAATCGGATCATTGCGGTTTTGTTTTTTAAAATATCGTGTAAATCGTAAATCGGGGGAGGGCGGGAAAACCGGCACACTAAAACATCCCTAAAACCCACACCGACCCTTTAAAATAAATCCCCCACCCTCCCGAACCCCCCCAAAATGTCTTAAATCACCTGGGGTCCAGTGGGGGGGTCCCGTTGTGATCTTCCACTCTCGGGCCACATATGACAGGGCAAAGGTAGCGCCGGCACCATTTTGGTTCCTGTCCGCGACGTCACGAGCGTAGAAGATCGCTCCCGGACCCCCGCTGGACCCCCAGGGACTTTTGGCCAGCTTGGGGGGGCCTCCTGACCCCCACAAGACTTGCCAAAAGTCCAGCGGGGGTCCGGGAACGACTTCCTGCACTCGAGTTGTGTTGCCGTAATGAAAAATGGCGCCATTTTTCATTATGGCAACTAGGGATGTGAATCGTGTCCTCGGTCGTCTTAACGATCGATTTCGGCTGGGAGGGGGAGGGAATCGTATTGTTGCCGTTTGGGGGGGTAAAATATCATGAAAAATCGTTAAAAATCGTTAAAAATCGAAAAATCGAAAAATCGAAAAACCGGCACATTAAAACCCCCTAAAACCCACCCCCGACCCTTTAAATTAAATCCCCCACCCTCCCGAACCCCCCCCCAAATAACTTAAATAACCTGCGGGTCGTTAAAAATCGAAAAATCGAAAAACCGGCACATTAAAACCCCCTAAAACCCACCCCCGACCCTTTAAATTAAATCCCCCACCCTCCCGAACCCCCCCCAAATAACTTAAATAACCTGCGGGTCCAGCGGCGGTCCGGAACGGCAGCGGTCCGGAACGGGCTCCTGCTCCTGAATCTTGTCGTCTTCAGCCGGCGCCATTTTCCAAAATGGCGCCGAAAAATGGCGGCGGCCATAGACGAAAAAGATTGGACGGCAGGAGGTCCTTCCGGACCCCCGCTGGACTTTTGGCAAGTCTCGTGGGGGTCAGGAGGCCCCCCACAAGCTGGCCAAAAGTTCCTGGAGGTCCAGCGGGGGTCAGGGAGCGATTTCCCGCCGCGAATCGTTTTCGTACGGAAAATGGCGCCGGCAGGAGATCAACTGCAGGAGGTCGTTCAGCGAGGGTTCCGGCGCCTCGCTGAACGACCTCCTGCAGTCGATCTCCTGCCGGCGCCATTTTCCGTACGAAAACGATTCGCGGCGGGAAATCGCTCCCTGACCCCCGCTGGACCTCCAGGAACTTTTGGCCAGCTTGTGGGGGGCCTCCTGACCCCCACGAGACTTGCCAAAAGTCCAGCGGGGGTCCGGAAGGACCTCCTGCCGTCCAATCTTTTTCGTCTATGGCCGCCGCCATTTTTCGGCGCCATTTTGGAAAATGGCGCCGGCTGAAGACGACAAGATTCAGGAGCAGGAGCCCGTTCCGGACCGCTGCCGTTCCGGACCGCCGCTGGACCCGCAGGTTATTTAAGTTATTGGGGGGGGGGGTTCGGGAGGGTGGGGGATTTAATTTAAAGGGTCGGGGGTGGGTTTTAGGGGGTTTTAGTGTGCCGGCTCACGATTCTAACGATTTATAACGATAAATCATTAGAATCTGTATTGTATTGTGTTCCATAACGGTTTAAGACGATATTAAAATTATCGGACGATAATTTTAATCGTCCTAAAACGATTCACATCCCTAATAGCAACACGACTCGAGTGCAGGAGGTCGTTCCCGGACCCCTGCAGGACTTTTGGCAAGTCTTGTGGGGGTCAGGAGGCCCCCCCAAGCTGGCCAAAAGTCCCTGGAGGTCCAGCGGGGGTCCGGGAATGACCTCCTGCACTCGAATCGTGTTGCCGTACGGCCGGCGCCATTTTGAAAAATGGCGCCGGCCATATTGCAAAATGGCGCCTGCCGTATGGCAACACGATTCGAGTGCAGGAGGTCATTCCTGGACCCCCGCTGGACTTTTGGCAAGTCTTGTGGGGGTCAGGAGGCCCCCCAAGCTGGCCAAAAGTTCCTGGGGGTCCAGCGGGGGTCCGGGAACGACCTCCTATGCTCGTGATGTCGGGGGACAGGAAGCAAAATGGCGCCGGCGCTACCTTTGCCCTGTCATATGACAGGGCAAATGTAGCACCGGCGCCATTTCTATCAACGCACCCGTGGCCCGAGAGTGGAAGATCACAACGGGACCCCCCCACTGGACCCCAGGTAATTTAAGACTTTTTGGGGGGGTTCGGGAGGGTGGGGGATTTATTTTAAAGGGTCGGGGTGGATTTTAGGGATGTTTTAGTGTGCCGGTTTTCCCGCCCTCCCCCTTCCCCTCCCCCTTCCCCCGATTTACAATTTTTGATGATAAATCGGGGGAATTCCTATTAAATATCGCTTCTAACGATTTTTGACGATTTAAAATATATCGGACGATATTTTAAATCGTCAAAAAATGATTCACATCCCTAGTGACGTGTGTTCAGTTCAGCTACATTGCAACAGACTGAAAGCTGTAGCTACAGGTGTGCTACTCCCACACTGTATGCTTGCATTGCACAAAAGAAGCTAGGGCTATTTGGATCAGATGAATGATACTGAAAGCAAGATTTGGTTCACTTTGACAGCCCAGCTATAGGGCCACTGATAACCTCCCAGACCAATATATTTCCCACTCAGCTGCCACTTTGCCTTATAAGTAAATACATCTCTGCCTGTGTGGCACAGTGGCCAAGCTACATTGTGGGTGGTGAGATAGTGCCAACTAGAGGCAGATATCAACTCATTCGGCAATGGGGCACTGGAAATTTGAGTTCTTACGTTGCAGTGTTCTCAACCCCATCTTGGCTGAATGAATAAACAATGTCAGGCCAAGGTGGAATGATAGGTTACAATGTGTGAGGCCATTATCTATCCACATACAAATTACTATACCTGTATGTAGTATTCATTCTAAAGAGTGAAGCACAGGATTGCTAGTGGCTAAAGTCTGTGTGGGAAAATTGAGTGCATGCGGTAGTGTATGCATTGGTGTGGTAAGGAAGAAAACTGTAAGCCCTACATCATCCCCAGACACGATATAGGCAGAGGCTAACACAGCACATCACTCACCTAGACACACCAGACACACACATCTGTTAGGATATTGTTGTTTACAAACTACCTTTAGCACTTTGCTAACTTACCCAGGCCCAAATTTGCTGTTGCTGGCTCATTCGTCATCAACCATCAATGATGTATGTACCAAGTTATCCCTACCTATTAATGAGGTCGTCACAGTCATTACTATTCATACAGCATTGGCTACACCAAGCAGCCTGACAGACATCTGTTGGAAGCATATATGCTCACTGATTCTTCTTTGTTACAGACATGCATACCTCCAAGTCTCAGGTGCCTAAAAAGGCATGTCTTTTTACAAAACAATAGCGAAAGTGCAAAAGACATCATGCCTACCACATAATACCTCTGGAAGCAAGTTGGCTATACTATTTGCACAGTGACAGGCTTCAGAAAGAGGCATGGTTGACTCATGAGGTCATCAGATAATAATACCTTTTCTTGCCTTAATGCTAGGCACAGAACTGCATTCCATATGTATCCATCTATAAAAGAAGGCCCATTTCCTTGTTCAGGTTAATTGGGCTAGCTTTACTGATTGTATTAACAATAACCCCTTGCTCCCACCTCTGACTCTAAGCATAGCCAAAGAGTCAGCTGATATCATGTTATTTGAGAATTCATATATTTTGGATGTAGATAATGTAGTGCCAAAAGACTAGAACCAAAATTTTGAAATTAATTCTAATTTAAACAGGCAACTAGTTGTATACCTGGTAACTAGTTGCAAACTAGTTAAAAATTAGGAAACAGAGACTAGGATTAAATGGTCAGTTCTCTCAAGGGAAGAAGGTAAACAGTGGAGTGCCTCAGGGATCTGTGCTTGGAATGGTGCTTTATAATATATTTATAATTGAGCTGGAAAGGGATACAATGAGGAGGCATCAAATTTACAGAAGACACAAAATTATTCAGAATTATTAAATCACAAGCAGATTGTGATAAATTGCAAGGGGACCTTGCAAGACTTGAAGAATGGGCATCCAAATGGCAGCTGAAATTTATTGTGGATAAGTGCAAAGTGAGGCACATAGGGAAAAATAACCCTTGCTGTAGTTATCTTAGGAGTTGCCACCCAGGAAAGAGATCTAGGCGTCATAGTGGATAATACATTGACATCGTTGGCTCAGTGTGCTGTTGCAGTAGAGGAGGACCGGAAGGCTCATCTGCATACTGCTACCAGCATCCCCCGGGAGAGAAGTACAGAGGTCACTGCAAGCGATCCAGGGATTGACTTCCACAGCCCCAGCTTCCAGAGGCCCCATACCCTTTGCAGTAGAGGAGGACCGCAAGGCTCATCTGCATAATGCTCCCAGCATCCCTGGGAAAGGAGTCCAGAGATCACCGCAAGCGATCCAGGGATTGACTTCCACAGCCCCAGCTTCCAAAGGCCCCCCCACCCTTTGCAGTAGAGGAGGACTGGAAGGCTCATCTGCATACTTCTCCCAGCATTCCCTGGGAGAGGAGTCCAGAGATCACCATAAGCAATCCAGTGATTGACTTCCACAGCCCCAGCTTCCAGAGGCCCCATACCCTTTGCAGTAGAGGAGGACTGGAAGTGTGTGCCTAACGGTGTGCGAATCTAAAACCCTTCAATTAACTGAGTGAAGATTAATTTAATGGTGGTTAAAGAGGATTGGTAAGTATAGCTTTCAGAAATTTTTAGACTTATAAAAGTTTGGTGAAAGGTGAAATTGAGGGATATATTCTTTAGAGTTTTTGTGTGTCTGAGGTAATAAGCAAGCCAGAGATAGTTAATTCTAGTGTCTGTCTTTCCTACCCACTCAACCCTTGATTTTTAGGCATGAGGCACTTTCTCATTAAAAATCAATCAGGGTCTTATCTAAATCATAATATTGTATTAACCCTTATTGAAAGTTTAATCATCCCCTTGTAGGACGCTAGTTGATTAATCAGTAAATTCACCTGTAAATTTAAAGTACTCTCATTCCAACTCCCTTAGTATCCTAAACTTAACTAGGAACTCAATAAAACTAAGATGAAGGCAGCAGTCCAGCAGCAAGAGCGGGGCTTTCCAGTCTTTTGCTTTGAGTGTCACATGTATGAGTTTTTACCTGCCAGTGAGTCATTGTATGTGTGCACTCGGTGCAAAGATCTCCTGGCTCTCAGAGAACGAGTCCGATCTCTGGAGGCAAGAGTAGCAGACTTGGAGGAGCTGAGGCAGAGAGGTACATTGACAACACCTTCAGGGACATAGTAGCCGTCCCAAATCCAGTCTGACAGCCCCAGTGTTGCCTTAATTCAGAAACATCTCCAAGTAGGAGAACATCACCCTGGTGTAACAGGAAGTGATCCTGTAGTAAAGACCTGCTCTCCAGGTGATCTATTATCCTCTTGCATTGAGGACATCTCCCGGAGCTACTGCCCAGGAGGGAAGGGTTAGGTCAGCCATCATAGTTGGTGATTCAATTATTAGAAATGTAGATAGCAGAGTGGCTGCTGGACGTGAGGACTGACTGGTAACTTGCCTGACTGGTGCGAAGGTGGCAGACCAAATGCGTCACCTAAATAGGATTAAAGACAGTGCTGGGGAGGAGCCGGCTGTCATGGTACAATTGGGCACCAACGACATAGGAAAATGAGGGAGAGAGGTTCTGGAAGCCAAATTTAGGATTTTAGGTAGGAAGCTGAAATCCAGAGCCTCCAGGGTGGCATTCTCTGAAATGCTTCCTGTTCCACATGCAGGTCCCCAGAGGCAGGCAGAGCTCTAGAGTTTCAATGTGTGGATGAGACGATGGTGCAGGGAAGAAGGATTCAGTTTTGTAAGGAACTGGGGAAACCTTTGAGGAAAGGGGAGACTTTTCCGAAAGGATGGGCTCTACCTTAACCAGAGTGGAACCAAGCTGCTGGCACTAACTTTCAAAAAGGAGATACAGCAGCTTTTAAACTAGAACAAGGGGGAAAGCCGACAGTCACTCAGCAGTGCATGGTTCAAGAAATGTATCCTTGAAGGATACAAATGAAACAGGAGAGTTAGGGCATCCCAACAGAGAGGTTCCAGTAAAAGCAAATGTAGTCCATGTGCCTATATGTAAAAAATCACCAAAGCTAATGATTTCCAAATTATCCCTAACAAATGAAAAGAAGGTTATTAATACAAACAAAAAACACACTTTGAAATGTCTGTATGCCAATACCAGAAGTCTTAGAAGTAAGATGGGAGAGTTAGAGTGTATAGCAGCAAATGATGAGATTGACATAATTGGCATCACAGAGACCTCGTAGAAGGAGGATAACCAATAGGACAGTGCTATATCAGGGTACAAATTATAACACAATGATAGGGAGGATCTACTTGGTGAGGGTGTGGCACTTTATGTCTGGGAGGGTATAGAGTACAACAGGATAAAGATCATACAAGCGACTGAATGCTCAGTAGAATCTATATGGATAGAAATCCCATGTGTGTTGGGTAAGAGTATAGTGATAGGAGTATGCTACCATCCACCTGGACAAAATGGTCAGACAGATGATGAAATGCTAAGAGAAATCAGGGAAGCTAACCAATTTGGCAGTGCAATAATAATGGGAGATTTCAATTACCGTGTTTCGCCGCGGGCTGCATCGGGAGGGCTCGCCAATAGGGATTCAAACAGTAGCTGTAAAACATAGATATTCATCAGGAGTTGCCGTATTGAAGAATAAAAACAAGTATATTTATATACACTGGATTGTGAGTGTCTTGTCAGGACTTAAGTTCTCGACTGCACCTGTGTATTTTGCGATTTCGCTCTAGTGCAGTTTCTGCTCACTATGTACTTTCGGTCTTAGATTTCAATTACCCCAATATTGACTGGGTAAATGTAACATCAGGACATGCTAGATACATAAAGTTCCTGATGGAATAAATGACTGCTTCTGGGGGCTACCTGGAAAGAGGAGGTGAAGGACTTTGTTCTAACCAAGGAGGCTTTTCCCACACAGAAAAAAGAGTCTTGAGAGCTGACTCGGGAGTCCCGGTAGGAGGAGGAGCGTGACGTCACTTCTGCCACCGCTGAGATCCAGCCAATAAAAGCAGGCTTGAAGTGGCGTGCAGTCGAGGCTACCTGGAAAGAGGAGGTGAAGGACTTTGTTCTAACCAAGGAGGCTTTTCCCCACAGAAAAAAGTGTCTTGAGAGCTGACTCGGGAGTCCCGGTAGGAGGAGGGGCGTGACGTCACTTCCACCCCCGCCAAGATCCAGCCAATAAAAGCAGGCTTGAAGCGGCGTGCAGTCAATGCCAGTGTGCGGCTTTGGTTTAAAAAAGTCCTCCTAAAGTTTTTTGAATTTCAATTTCTTGGAAATAATAGTTTGTCTTCTGATACAAGTAGCCTCCACAGAGGGATCCAGGAAACAAATAGAAAGGAGACGGTAAGCGGAACTCAAATACTTCGTTTGATATTTCTTTTTTCTTACTGAACTCAATGCCGCATACAAAGAGGAAAGGGAGGGTGAGGGAGGGAACCTCGACCCCACATCAGCCTTCCCCAATTCAAACAAAGAGAAAAGAGAAAAGAGTTCTACTCCGCAGTGGGGTCTACACCAGGAAAGTCAGTTGGGTTATTGGATCAGCAGCAGCATCCTGAACCCCTTGATGAAACATCTTTGAGCCCTGGGGCTCCTGAGACCCCTTTCCTGCCTGTCCATAGTAGAACGGCTGGTACTGCAGACCCCCTGAGACCGAAGATGTCCCAGATGGGAGAAGTGTTCGAGGGAGGAACAGTCGTTATAAAGAATGGATAGATTCAAGGCGATAAAGTCTTGTCTGCCTTGAAAGAAGTCAACATTGGGACAATATCTGGAATTGGCAGTTCATGGCCATTATCCATAGAAGGGGGAAGTTTAACAGAAACGGGTAGTTTAACTAATCTTTCTCAGAAATCTCCAGTAAACATGCCAGAGATTACATTGTTAGAAAAACCTGAAGTAGTTTCTTTGGATATATTATGGAATGCTGTGTCTGTTTAACTAAAGCATTTGAAGGTTTTCAAGATCAGTCTATAATAGTAAATCCAGTAGTACTATCTAATTCTATGGAAATACAAAAATTGGATACTCAAGTAGATCATATGAAAGAGATTCAAGCAAATTTGATCCAAGGGGAGACTAGATCAGATAAAAGAATAGAAAAATTGGAGAATAGTCTCAGATATAACAATCTGAGAATGATAAATTTCCCTAAATGCAAACTTATTTCTCCTAATGAACAATTAAATAAATACTTACGGGAAGTGTTGTCCTACTCCTTCACCAATTTACCTAATATAATTAAAGTTTACTTTTTACCTGATTTGTTGAAAAAAGGTGAAGGAGAAGGAGAAAAAGGTACTCCCAAGGAAAAGGCAATGACAATGTCTCCTTTAGAAGATCTTTCTGGGTTTTTAGAAACTTCTCAAGAAGACCAGATAGAAAGAAGGGGAACATTATTTGTGACATTTGCTACTGCAATTGATAGAGACAATGTATTAAGAAATTTTCTTAGGTGTAGGAATAAATTGTATTTAGAAGAAAAGATATGGGTTTTTCCGGATGTAGTCAGAGCAACACAAATTCGTAGGAAAAGATTTTTGAGCCTATGTCCTATAGCACGTGCTTTAGGAGCACGTATACTGATCACATTCCCATGCAAATGTGTTCTAACAATAGATAATACATGGTATGTATTTATGAGCCTGAGCAATTAGAAAAACTGTTGACTTCTAAAGAGATATCTGCTTAATTTTCTGTTTTAAATCCAGGAGACAAGATTGATATCTCCACTACTTTCTAGTTTTCTTTTATTAGAATATATGTTCAAGATGCTCCTTTTAAATACTAGATGGATCTCTCAGAATTCATGGTAAAATAAGGTAATAGCATAATAATTAAAATAATGTGAAGTTATATAAGGCTTATTTTTTTATGTTTGTACTTGTAGTTGCTATACCTTATTGTAAGGTAAATACTTATTTGTATTGTTATGAAAAAAATTAATAAAGAGATATAAATATAAATGACTGCTTCATGGAGCAATTGGTTCAGGAACCAACAAGAGAGGAAGCTATTTTAGATTTAATTCTCAGTGGGTCGCAGGATTTGGTGAGAGAGGTAATGGTGGTGGGGCCACTTGGCAACAGTGATCATAACATGATCAAATTTAAACTAATAACTGGAAGAGGGACAATAAGTAAATCTGCATCTCTAACACTAAATTTTCAAAAGGGAAACTTTGATAAAATGAAGAAAATAGTTGGAAAAAAACTGAAAGGTGCAGCTGCAAAGGTTAAAAGTGTTCAACAGGCATGGACACTGTTTAAAAATACAATCCTAGAGGCGCAGTCCATATGCATTCCACACATTAAGAAAAGTGGAAGGAAGGCAAAACGATTACTAGCATGGTTAAAAGGTGAGGCGAAAGAGACTATTTTAGCCAAAAAAACATCTTTCAAAAATTGGAAGAAGGCTTCATCTAAAGAAAATAGGATAAACATATGCATTGTCAAGGTAAGTGTAAAACATTGATAAGACAGGCGAAGAGTGAATTTGAAATGAAGTTGGCCATAGAGACAAAAACTCATAATAAAAACTTTTTAAAATATATCCGAAGCAAGAAACTTGTGAGGGAATCAGTTGTGTTGCGCTCAGAGGTGGACCCTTGTCCTGAGGGAGTGGAGGAACACCTCCTGATAGGGATCAGAAGGCAACTGCCCCCTGGGGGCGGAGCATGGGAGGAGACAGAGGCCAGAAGGGCTTCACCACTGGAAGCCCGAGGTCCCCCCGGGAGAAGCCCATAGGGACCTGGGCCGCTTGGACTTAGGTGGGCCTTGCAGGGTCTCCTGAGAGAATAAAAGTCCGGCATGCCCACGGACACAGGGGGAGCATGATTGGGTTTGAAGTTGGAACAAGTAGAACCAAGACAGAGTTGATGATGACAAGGTGAGGACCAGAGCCAGAATCTGGAGACAAGGTCAGGCAGGCAAAGGTCAAGATCCAGAGGTCAGTCTGAGCAATGTTCAGTAAAGTAGGGGTCAGGTACCAGAGATCAGATGAGGTCAAAGGCAGGCTGAGGTCTTGAGGCAGGTGGCAGGCAGTCAGGCAGGTCAGGAGCAAGCTGAGATCAGTACCAGTAAGACAGTCTGAGGGTACTAACTGGGAATACAGACAGATAAACACAGGAACAAGCAGGACGCAGGAACTAGGATGCAGGAATAGACAGGTACTGAAACAGGAGGACACTGGAACAGGCAGAGGTCAGGATCAATCAGCGGCCAAGCATGGTCTAAAAACTAGCAGAGGTCGTGGTCTGGTGGCTGTCAAGCATGGTCGAAGAACAAGCAGAGGGCGAAGTCCGGTGGCGGTCAAGCATGGTCGAAGAACAAGCAGAGATTGAGATCAGGCAGTGGTCAAAGGAAAGAATTTTCAGATTCTGACACAATTAGCAGGAGCCCAGACAACTACGGAGGAAGCCAGTTGCAAAGGTAAGCTCTGGTAGTCAGAGCTTGCCAATAATAACCCTGAGGAAATGACATAATCAGGATGGACCCGGCAGACATAGCGCATTGCAGCCCCTTTAAATCTTGGATGAAGGCGTGCGCGCTAGAGGAGGCCCCAGCCGGAACAGGGCTCGGCGTGGGTAAACCACGCGAGGCATGGAAGTAGATGGTGATGGCATTCCTGCCATGGCGCACCACAAGAGAGTCCTCTGCACCACAAGGAAGAGGAGAAAAGAGCCAGCCATGGGCCGCGCCCTCCGGAACCGCCCCCGGGTCGCATCTCGGCACGCCAGCGGCCCGCTGGCGGCGTGGATTTACTTCTCCCTCCGGGAGCCGTAAATCCGTGGACAAAGGTAGGGGGGGGGGGTTTAGATAGGGCCGGGGGGATGGGTTAGGTAGAGGAAGGGAGGGGAAGGTGAGGGGAGGGCGAAAGAGAGTTCCCTCCGAGGCTGCTCCGATTTCGGAGCGGCCTCGGAGGGAACAGAGGCAGGCTGCGCGGCTCGGCGCGCACCGGCTGCCCAAAATCGGCAGCCTTGCGAGCGCCGATCCTGGATTTTAGAAGATACGCGCGGCTACGCGCGTATCTACTAAAATCCAGCGTACTTTTGTTTGCGACTGGTGCGCCAACAAAAGTACGCGAACGCGCATTTTTTAAAAATCTACCCCACAGTGTATTTGGATTTTCAGAAGGCGTTTGACAAAATCCCTCATGAGAGGCTTCTAAGAAAACTAAAAAGTCATGGGATAGGAGGCGATGTCCTTTCGTGGATTACAAACTGGTTAAAAGACAGGAAACAGAGAGTAGGATTAAATGAAAATGTTCTCAGTGGAAAAGGGTAAATAGTGGAGTGCCTCAGGGATCTGTACTTGGATTGGTGCATTTCAATATATCCATAAATGATCTGTAAAGGAATATGGCGAGTGAGGTTATCAAATTTGCAGATGATACAAAATTATTCAGAGCAGTTAAATCACAAGTGGATTGTGAATCAGTACAGGAGGACCTTGCAAGACTGGAAGATTGGGCATGCAAATTTAATGTGGACAAGTGCAAGGTGTTGCATATAGGGAAAAATAGCTCTTGCTGTAGTTATACGATGTTAAGTTCCATATTAGGAGCTACCACCCAGGAAAAAGATCTAGGCTTCATAGTGGATAATACTTTAAAATTGTCGGCTCAGTGTGCTGCAACAGTCAAAAAAGGAAACAAAATGTTAGGAATTATTAGGAAGGGAATGGTTAATAAAACGTAAAATGTCATAATGCCTCTGTTTTGCTCCATGGTGAGACCGCACCTTGAATTCTGTGTACAATTCTGGTCGCCAGCATCTCAAAAAATATATAGTTCTGATGGAGAAGGTAAAGAGAAGGGTAACCAAAATGATAAATGGGATGGAACAGCTCCCCTATGAGGAAAGGCTGAAGAGGTTAGAGCTGTTCAGCTTGGAGAAGAGATGGTTGAAGAGGGATATGATAGAGGTCTTTAAGATCATGAGAGGTCTTGAACGAGTAGATGTGAATCGGTTATTTACACTTTCGAATAATAGATGACTAGGGTGCATTCCATGAAGTTAGCAAGTAGCACATTTAAGACTAATCGGAGAAAATTCTTTTTCATTCAATGCACAATTAAGCTCTGGAATTTGTTGCCAGAGGATGTGGTTAGTGCATTTAGTGTAGCTGGGTTCAAAAAAGGTTTGGATAAGTTCTTGGAGGAGAAGTCCATTAACTGCTATGAATCAAGTTTACTTAGGGAATAGCTAATGCTATTAATTGCATCAGTAGTATGGCATCTTCATAGTGTTTGGGTAATTGCCAGGTTCTTATGGCCTCATTTGGCCTCTGTTAGAAACAGGATGCTGGGCTTGATGACCCTTGGTCTGCCCCAGCATGGCAATTTCTTATGTTCTTATGTGATCAAAAAAGCAAACAGAATGTTAGGAATTATTAGGAAAGAAATGGTGATTAAAACACAGAATGTCAAAATTTATCTATCACTCCATCCTGAGACTGCACCTTGAGTACTGTATGCAATTCTAGTCACCATATTACATAAATTATATAGTTGCACAAGAAAAGATATAGAGAAGGGCAACCAAAATGATAAAGGGGATGGAATGCCTCTTTATCATTTTGGCTAAATAGGTTAGTGCTGTTCAGCTTGGGGAAGAGACAACTGAGGGGGGGGGGGGGGGGGGGGGGGTATGGTAGAGGTCTATAAAATCATGAGAGGACTACAACAGGTAAATGCGAATTTGTTATTTACTCTTTCAGATAATACAAGGACTAGGAGGCTCTCCATGAACTTAATAGTACATATAAAATAAATCAGAGAAAATCTTTTTCGCTCAATGCACAATTAAGCTCTGAAAATCAATGCCAGAGGATGTGGTAAAGTAGTTAACATAGCTGAGTTTAAAAAAGGTTTGGACAAGTTCCTGGGGAAGTCCATAAATTGTTATTAATCAAGTTGACTTAGGGAATAGCCACTGCTTATTACCGGCATTAGTAGCATGGGATTTATTTACCAGTAATGTTTGGGTACTTGCCAGGTTCTTGTATCCTAGATTGGCCACTGTTGAAAACAGGATGCTGAGCTTGATGGGTATTGGTTTAACCCAGTATGGCAACTTGTTATGTTCTTATGAGTTAAGAAAAGGGATCCCTAGAGAACTCTGTATACCATCCCAGGGAGTTTTCCAATAAATCATTTTCACAGAGGCATAAAGGTACAGATTTCTCTTTATAAGAAAAGTGTCTTAATTATTTAGGAGTACCTGGTTATAGTGCATCAGTATTACATGTGTGTAACCCTTTTTCTGAATTGATATATCTTTAAGGGCATACAAAAGTAATTTCTCCTGGGACTGTCCTTGTTAATTGTACTCTTGGAAGGAGATATCCCATGTTTTACCACTGAAAGCACCATATATGAATCATAATACCAAAGAGGAAGACAAGCATGCTGACAGGCCACCAAAACACTGTAAGAGCTAAAGAAGAAACCTTGGCCAGATGAGAACTGTAAACAAGCACTGAAGGATATTTATCAAGAACTGCCTGTTTGTAAGTGCCTGTGTAAATAAGACCAAAGCAGAGGAACAATGCAGCACTTAAGCTCATAAGCAGGAGTCAAGGACTGACCAAGGGAATGCAGAGATCAGAAGGACTCCCACCCTTGGGAAAAGGAGGGGTAGTCTGAGATGGAGAAAACTGGCATAATAGCTTGGCTTACAGCCTCAATCCAAGATGCTGCAGGATCCCCCCCCTGAAAAAATGTAGAGAGGGGAAAGACCTGCAATGTGGCAAAGACCCTCCCCCACCACATGATTATCCATGAGCTTATGAATATGTATCAGCTGAAAAGAATAAAATGGGGGCAAATAAGTACAGGGGTTACCCTGAAAGAAAGAGCAGACCCAAAACAGCCCAGTGCCCCCTGCTATCAAGGAGGGAGAAGACTAAGGTATGGCCAGAAGACCAGAGAGTTGAGAGGCCCTGTCCAGGGACTGACAGTGGTTTGGAGCCTGAAGCAATGGGGAACCAAAAACAGCCTGACAGCTCTGCTAGTATGACACCCGGAAACAAGTCCCCAGACAGCCGGTAGTTCTGCTAGTACCAGACCTCAGAATCCTCTCTCCTCCCCTGCCCACATTCTCCAGACCTCCAGCCAGCATCTGCTTCAGAACTGAACAGAGGGATATCATCTGACATTGGGACCAGGGGTAAGTAAGTTAGCCATAAGTATTAATATATTAAGCAGACTAAGGTTTATGGCATGTTTGAAACCACCCATGGGACAGAACTTTCTTTAGGGTAAATTGGGGCATAGTGGCCAGGATGTTAGAGACAGGAATTGTTGTCTTCTAAATGCTAAGTCCTGCCAAATCTGATAAATAAATGTCTCTTTCTGTCTTTTTCCTGAACTTAGTATCTTGAAATAAAGTGGAAGCATCCTGTAGCAGACAGGTCCCTGTACCCCTAAACTTGCTTTCACTCTCCTGTTTCATATACTCCAGGAGTGAGTCCTTTCTGTGAGGGGAAGCTTATGATTATGGCCTGGGTGGGGAATGTGAATTTCCCAACAGTGTGTGCTGCTGCAGAAATTTGTACAGATGTGCTGGACACAGGACTGGGTATTTTACTGGTTGGTATTTAAGTTAAATCAATGTCCAATCATCAGTAAACAGAAGTTACAGCTGAATATCCTCATGTCTCTATCTCAGGTTCCTCTGGTGATTCTTACCATAACCGACTTGAGTGGGTAAGAGGATCAGTCACAGGGGAAAATCCTATTCCATGTGGGGGTCTGTTTATTACATAAAACAATCCTACCTGGATCCAAAGTTGTTATTTATTTCATCTATCCTGTGTTCCAGGATAAAGATCCTGTTGAGGGTCTTCAGAATTCTTTAACTTCTTTCTTATAGATATTGGATTTCTCTGATGAATAAGTAAATTTCAGAACTGTGCTCTTCTACCCCAGCTCCAAGCAAGGAGGGGTTGGCAAAATCCTCCTGCCAAACAAAATAGTATCAGTCTCTAGCAACCAAAAATCCTCTTGGAAGGGAAATCACTGTCTTGCAGATCTATCTCTTTTCTAGACAGGGTTCTATCAGGTCTTCTTTGTCCTGGCATCCAGATCTGGAGAAGCGCCATCACCAAAGTGACCAGGCTTCCACTCCAGTGAACTTCTCAAAAATTAGTAAAACACTAACCAAAATCTTTTTTCTAAAATGAGCCCAACCTCCCAACAGGAAGGGATTGCCTAGGAAGGGAGAGCCCCAAAATATGCTCAGTGATGGGAATAGGCCTCACGCTAAAGAAAAAAATACAATGAGTGCTCCTCATTCTCTAGAAGCTGAACTAAAAAAACATACCTATCCTTTTCTTAGACCCTATTTGTTTGCAAAAGGGCCACCCACTACAGACAACCTTTGGGGGAGGTACTGAACAGTGGTATTCCTTTTTCTAAATACTAATACCTAAGTGGTGAGGTTCTCACTGCCAGTAGAGTTTTAAGGACATTGACAATGAATATATATTAGGGAAGCCCCCTTACACTGGATTCTCAGTATATGCAAATTTATTGCATGCATATTTATTGTGGATATCCCAAAATGTTGACTGGCTGTGGGATCCCCCAGACAGGTTGCAGAAGCTCTGATTTAACGTGTTCATGCATTGATTAACATGCTTGCATGATTTAGCTTATGTGCCATAACACTTCCTTTCTGAAAACTATAAAGGGCTGCTTCCCACTGTCCCTGTCAGTTCTCATGCAATGATCAAATCCTTTGCACATTGTACTCATGAAAACTGATAATTCAGCCTGAGTGCTCACACCATGTGTGCAATGTATGCATTCAAAAATATACACCAGGATTTCAAAATTAAATCCTCACTTTTCTGTTCTTATCCCAGAGTTATCCACTTTCAAAGCTGCTAAAAGTATTGCAGAATTTTCATCCTGCATGTATAACCGGCTTCACCTTGCTTCCTTCCCTTGAGAGAGGGTTACTTCTTCCATGTGCACCCAGACCCTGTCACTGGATCTCTCCCATTCTAGCATACATCCGGTTCCCTCGGTTCTTATAAAATTGCATAACAACTCTGTATTTCCAAAGGGAATTTATTCAGGTCATCTGGAATGAAACAATTCCAGGGAATGACAATTTCTTGTTGATCAAGTCCCCTTCTAGCATACAGCAGGCTGGACAAATTGGAGGAAGGAATCGATTTACTAGTGATTCATGTATTTCACATAATATTACATACCAAAAATAACTTTTCAGTTCTCAGCTCAACATATCAGAATGGAGATAACTTTTATCCAGCATTAGGATAATAAGGAAAGGTATACTGTATCTTGAATGAAACAATTAGAAGGAATACACCATTCTTGTTGATCGGGATCTTTCCTACCATACAGTCTGGACAAAATGAAGAAAGGACATACATTACATGTTTCATTTGCATAGGCTTATGCCGTGGTAGCTTGTCATTACCTCACTCTAGCCCCACATAAGGTCCTTGCCTGGTCTGGGATCAAAGCCTTATCTGTGGATCTCAACCCGGACTGAGTATGTGGGGGCTTGGGAGAATCCTGGCCCTTGCATTTTTCTGCGTCAAAGGGATGGGTGAGGGGCACGGAAGGCCCTGGAAATCTGATTCTTTTTTTTTTTTTTTTTTCTGTTTTTGGGTTTTTTTTCAATGTTTATTTCATTTTTTTCTTTTAACTAAAGAAATGAAGTAAACATTACACAAAATAAAATTTCTTGTGGAAAAAGCACCCCCCCCCCCCAAAAAAAAAATAAAAAAAAATAAAAAATGAAACAAAATTTTCTTCCACCATTCTCCCCCTAGTTTCTCCTAATCATCTAAACTTACCTGGGATTCATTACTTTTATTCTTTTTTTTTTTCATCAATTAAAGCAAGAATTCACCTTACAGAATAAAGATGATTGGTTATACAATTCAAATAAAGGAAAACAATAATAAAAATCAGAAATACATCCAGTAACAAATCATCTTGCAGGTAAAAGCAATGCAAAAAGAGAGGGCAGAAATAGTAGGAGACAACAAAGACAAGAAAAATATATAGGAAACTAGCTTAATGTGTATTAGCAGTGATATATCTATAGGATCATACAGGCCTACTAATTCACAGGAGAAAGAAGACAAAACACTCCTGGAGT